>NC_058082.1:122045144-122345144 GCF_014858855.1 Bufo gargarizans | reverse complement strand
ATTCAGGATTACACTTACCAGTAATCATTGAGCCCATGACAGCACCCGGGATTTATTCCCACCCTATGTTTTCAGCATTTAATGCATATAACAAAATATATATATATATACTGTATATAATAAATAACTAAAATGTGTAAAAAAAAAAAAAGTTTTGTTAGTTACAAAGTTGTGTTAGATGTGTTGTAGGACAGGTTCTTGCAATTAACTCTTTTTAAGAGCTCTCCACGAAAGTTCCTGTTTCCTGTCCTGGATGGAGGAGGTCTCTCAACGGTGCTGTCATAGGCTCATGGAAAAACGATTATCGGTAAGTATAATCCTGAATTTTGGTATGCTGAAGAAAGTGTAGCTACAATACAAGCTTCATAGCAGGTTAATAGTTTAGTTTGCTTGGACTTTAGATTTAACACATTGACAGAGCAGATACTTGCATGGTGGTCAGACACATGGCACCCCGTGCATTATTATGAGATAATTTTTTAGTGCATACTGACATAATTGGCTCAGGTGATAGGGCAATACACTCAAATCAATGTCTGTGGGGTAACACATCACAGGTTTCAGACCCTCCCCCTAAACAACTTGGGGGTTAAATCTAAAAAGGGTAGATCTCTAGGGTTCCAAACAAAGACTCCACATTTCTGTGATGTTCTTACCTTTAGCCTAATTGTGGGAAAATGGGGTTGTTTGTAGCCGTTTTTAAAGTTTATTGCATTAATACACAGTCGAGGCAGTCCCCTGCATAAACGGAAACAGGACGGATCCGTTTTGCAGCCCATAGACTTCTAATATTACGGAATGAATAACGGAATACCTCTGAAGGCATTCCATTATACATTCCGTCATAGAATTGCGTTATGGTCTATGGTAACGGAATCCATAACGCAATTCACCTTTCACCAACAAACGAAGTGTGAACGAATTTCAAAAAATGAAATTCGCTCATCTCTAATGTTTATATTCACTTACTGTAGATTCCCCAAGCACATGTGATGGAAGTTAGTTCCAAGCCTCAATTACTCTGTCAGTGCAGTAATATTTCCTGACATTGGTGCTGATCTTCCCCAAACGAATTAAAAATGTTGCCCTTTTGTTCCTGTGTATAGTTTTCTTTTTTTTTTACATTTAGAACACTTCCCTCCTGAACCTTAAGATGTGTCTGGTATTTGAGGTATTTGTAACTGTGATGAACTTATCCTCTTCAGCAAAGATAACTCTTGGTCTTCCTTTACTGGCACTGTCCTCATGAGAGCTGGTTTCATAGCAATCATAGCATTCAATGGTTTTTATGACTGCACTTCAATCTTCTGGAAATTTTCCAGACTGACTGACCTTTATGTCTTAAATGATGGACCGTCATTTCTCTTTACTTAAAGGGGTCCTCGGAAAATTAGGAAAATGAAAATACTTAAATATTACTTTATTATAAATATATTCCCAAATACATTTAATTAATTATAATGCTTGTTTTGTATAGGTAGCAACCATTAGAAGAAATAAAATGTCCGCTATCCTATTATTACACACAAAACCTGTCCTAATCACACACAAAACCTGTCCTAATTACACGACACCACAAGTTACTTCAGAACACTGAGTTAAAGAGCTGCTTCAGCTTCCTCTCCTACCTGAATACAGCTGATGAGAACTTTAGCTGAATCTCTGTAGAATGGAGTTCATGAGGAGACATAAAGTAGAGAGAGAACGGCAGGACAGACTGTGGTAATGTTGGGCTGTGGTAATGAAGACTACTGTTGTAATGGAGACTAGAGTGCTGCTGCTCATTAATCACATCCCCAACCTCCTCTCTGGACTTCATGTCTCCTCATGAACTCCATTCCTACAGAGATTCGGCAGAGATCTTATCAGCTGTATTCAGGATCATAACCCCTCACAAGCAGAGCAGAGAGGAGGATGATATCTTTTTAGCTGAGCGTTCTGAAGTAACTTGTCCTGCTGTGTGATTGGGACAGGTTTTGAGTGTACGGAAAGGCAGACATTTTATTTCTCCCAATGACTGCTCCCTAGACGAAACAAGCCAATATAACTAATAAAAGGTATTAGGGAATATATTTATAATAAAGTATTATTTAAGTATTTTCATTTTCTTAATTCCTAGAGAACCCCTTTAAGCCTGTATTAGATCTAGTGATAGTCAGGCCGATTAAAGAGTGATGATCTGCCTGTGTAATACTGCCGACAATTACCCAATGAACGAGCAAACACTCGTTCATCGGGCAATCACATTTTTTAAGCAGGTTAAAAAAAAATATTGTTTGCTGGCAGCAGATTGTGCTGTGTAATCACTGTCTTCTGCCAGCAAATAATGAATCTGTATAGGGGTATAATGTGGAGGAGATCATTGCATGTAATAGCAGCAGTTCCCTCCACTGACGAGCAGGTGATTGTTGGGAAGGAAAGCTTACTTCCAGGCAATCTTCTGCCTCGTCTGCTGGAGTAATACCAGGATAAGTTGAGAGGTTGTTGCTATAATGTGGATTAGAACAGTGGTAGAATAGGTCTAAACATTGTATGGAACTGTGTACCAGTTGTACCTCCCTACAACACAATTGATGGTCTCAATCACATTATGAAGCCAAGAAATTCCACAAATTAACTCTTGTGGCAATGTGAATAGTGATGGGTGCAGTAAAGTCCCGGGGAAGCATGAAAAAGGGGTGTTGTTTGAACCTGGCGCGTGTCACCAAGGGCCCTGGCCTTGGTGGAGTAAAGGCCCTAGATATAGGTGGCCACTAAATTAGTTGGTGGACACCAAGATAGTTAGCTTAGCTGGCTCCAGCTAGTCCGGGGCGGGCTTTTACTGGGAAAAGGCAATGTGTTGGGTGGGTGCCTGTTCCCCATGCTCCAGTCTGGGATTTTGGAATATGCTCATGTCTAGGGATGCTATTTAATCCTGTTCTGGACGGATGTGTGAATGGACCCTTAAGAAAGAATATTTGTTGTAAAGCATTTCAGGTAACTCAATAAATATATAAATGTCGCACTAGGGCACTGAAACCACACCAGGTGCTCCTGTAAATTGAGACCACTCTCTCAATACAGCAAATAATATAAAATGGATAAACAGGGCACTCACGGATAGCCGAGACCAAGTATTAGAAGCAATTATTAGCTTTTATTACTACAACAAATAAAGTCGATAAAACAATGTAGCACAATGTGGCACAATAATAATAGATAAAACAATGTATCACAAAAAACAGTATCGTAAGTGAGCTGTAGATAGGATATATTGTAGTCTATTGACCAGCTGAAAAATGTTCAATGATGCGATCTAATATATCTCCAGTCCAATGACGTTGCATCCGAAAATGCTATCAATGAATCATTGACTGCAGTGTTTCAATTGAGAATGGCGGCGTCACGCCGAAGCAATAAGGTAGCGGCGTCCCGCTCCTGAATAGCTTGCAAAGAAAGATAATCCGTTACCTTTACATCGACCTGTAGTTCGTCCGGAAATGTCACTTTAAGCCTTCAGATGTTTTGTTCCCAGAATATGCCTTTTGTTGTATTTTAGCACTATTCCATCAGGATATTGAATTCGGCTCGTTTTTTTCCGTTACGGTCGGTTAGTTGGTAACTCCAATATTTCAGTACAGCAATGGGGTGTAGCACCAGATGCGTTTCGGGGTCCAAACCCCTTCCTCAGTGGCATTGCCACTGAGGAAGGGGTTTGGACCCCGAAACGCGTCTGGTGCTACACCCCATTGCTGTACTGAAATATTGGAGTTACCAACTAACCGACCGTAACGGAAAAAAACGAGCCGAATTCAATATCCTGATGGAATAGTGCTAAAATACAACAAAAGGCATATTCTGGGAACAAAACATCTGAAGGCTTAAAGTGACATTTCCGGACGAACTACAGGTCGATGTAAAGGTAACGGATTATCTTTCTTTGCAAGCTATTCAGGAGCGGGACGCCGCTACCTTATTGCTTCGGCGTGACGCCGCCATTCTCAATTGAAACACTGCAGTCAATGATTCATTGATAGCATTTTCGGATGCAACGTCATTGGACTGGAGATATATTAGATCGCATCATTGAACATTTTTCAGCTGGTCAATAGACTACAATATATCCTATCTACAGCTCACTTACGATACTGTTTTTTGTGATACATTGTTTTATCTATTATTATTGTGCCACATTGTGCTACATTGTTTTATCGACTTTATTTGTTGTAGTAATAAAAGCTAATAATTGCTTCTAATACTTGGTCTCGGCTATCCGTGAGTGCCCTGTTTATCCATTTCATTTCAGGTAACTATTTCACAAAGTTGACTGAGAGAATGCCAAGATTGTGAAAGCTGTCATCAAATCAAAAGGGTGACTACTTTGAAGAATCTAGTAAATGAGACATATTCTCTACGTTTTTTTATTGATACTTAATTCCATTCGTGTTCCTTTATTGTATTCATGTATTCTATATGAATCTACAATGTAGAAAATTAAAAGAGGAAAATCATGGAATGAAAAGGTGTGTACAAGCTATACATATTTTATTTAGAGGGGTTGTCTCATAGTTACATAGTTGTTATGGTTGGAAAAAGACAAAAGTCCATGAAGTCCAACCTGTAATCCTGCTATATCGATCCACGGAACTAATCCCTGGATTAATGTCCATCTTCCTTTTAAAAATGGGTTGGACCAAAGGGAAAGGGTGTGTAGAACAAGATTTCTATACATTGTCATAAGCCTCAATGTTATTTTGAATTAAAAAGTAATCTAAACCTTTTTTGAAGCCATCTCCTGTATTTCTAATTACCAGATCCTGTGGGTAGTTCACAGATTTACTGACCTTACTGTAAAGAATGCTTGTCGCTTCTTAAGACTGAATCTTTTTTTTCTCCAGGCATAGGGATTAGCCCCTTGTTTTTTGAGGGGGTTTAACACAGAATAGCTTCCCTTAATATTTTTTGTATGGTCCATTTATATATTTATATAGGGTAATCATGACCCCCCCCTCCTTTGATGTCTTTTTTCAAGGCTAAACAAATTCAGTCTATTTAATCTTTGCTCATAACTAAGATCTTCCAGGCCCTTTATGAGTTTAGTTGCTCTCCTCTGTACTTTTTGTAACTCCAGGGCATCCTTTTTAAAGACTGGTGCCCAGAACCGAACTGCGTATTCCAGTTGAGGCCGCACCAACGCTTTGTATAGTGGCAATATTACATCTGTTGAGCGAGTCCATACCTCTTTTAACACAAGACAAAATTCTGTTGGCCTTAGAGGCAACTGGCTGGCATTGCATGCTGTTACTTAGTCTACAATCTACTAATTGTAACAGCAGCTGCTGTGCGCTGATGTTCCCCTGCTTACCGCCGCTGTTCAGCGGTGATCTGCTGCCAGTGGTTCCATTCACTGCTGCAGTCCTGGGCTCTGTCTGCGTAGGTACTGTTGTTTTGGGTTCCGCTCCACAGTTTCCTTTCAACCCTGGACACAGCATGCTTGCTGCTTGTTCCCTGCAGCACTTCCTTAATCTTAAGGGCCGACGCGTGTCACTTTCTGTGCTTTATGTGTTAGGTCATGTGACCTTGCTGACCAATCCTAGCCCTCCTACACATATATAACTGGTTCAGCCTCCTTCCCAGATGCCTCAGTGTCAAGGTCCTTGTGTCCTGCTAAGGTTCCTAATATCTGCTTGTGTTCCTGACTCATACTTGTATTCCTGGACTCTGCTACCTGTTTTATCCCTGCCTGCTTGCCTTGACTCTCCTATTGCCGACCTGTACCTATGCCGACTGGCCTGACCTATTGCCTGTTTGACTTTGCCTCTGCCTTATCCTTCAGTCCTGCACTGTTGCTCCAGGTTACGACTCAGCCTGCTAACAACGCCTGTACCTCTAGTACCTTTTCTCAGGTACCTCCTGGTCCGCCTGGACCAGCTGACTTGTGTGCCAATCCTCCTCAAGAGGTAGCGACATGGTGTTCCCCTCAGGAAAGTCTATCCCCACCATCAGGGGTACCGTGAAGATCGAGTGGTTCACTTAGACAATGCCCTTAGAGGAGGTAGGACACTTGGCTCAGTGGGTTCACACCCGATCGTTCGTGACCCCGCTGGTAACCTGTAGTTAGTGTAGTTCAGGAATTGTTACATGAAGTGAGGCATCTGTGACGGTCACGTACACTACACACAGGGGGGAGGATAGTGACCACTGCGCTCCACCCTCACCCCTGGCCCTGCCTACTTGCCTCGCAAGTCCTAATGACAGGGGACAACTAGACGACAGTCCCTAACTAGGGATACGTGCTGGGAAGACAGACAAGACAAATAACGGAACGTGAACAGACCGGGTCAATACCTAGAGAGCTACGCAGTACTAAGGAATGAGCAGAGAATAGTCAGGAAAAGCCGAGGTCAAATACCAGGATAGAAACTAAGTACAACAGGAGTCCGCAAAGAATCGTCAGGTGGAAGCGGGGGTCAGGATACCAGGAGAGACGCGCAGTGCAGGAGGAGCAGGCAAAGGATCGTTAGGGAACAGGGTCAGGTAGTATTCAGTAGTCCAACAAAATGCCAGGAACCAAGAATTAACAGGCAACCTGTGGCGAGCAGGCTGCCTGTATTTATAGTGGGGAGTGAGGGTCATGTGACGTGGCCAGCATCACATGACCGACAGACCAACCAGTCGAGCACCGAGCTCGGCGCTTAAGGCAGACCTAGGAGCAGGGAGTCTCCCAGCTAGCAAAGCCGCCCTGGGAACGAGGTCAAACACAGATCCTCGCTCCCAAAGCTAAGCAGCAGGTCTGCGGCTGATGGGAGACCGAGTGCGCCTTCGGCACCCCGTTATAGCATCACAGCGAATGTCAGGATGTCATGATGCATTTCATGCTAAATGTTGCTGCTCGTCTGGATGCCATCTCTTCTCGCTGCTTCTCCTGCAATTCACACTCCGGTGAATCTGGATTTCTGTGCCGCTGGTGTGCAACTCCCTGTGCCATCACGCTATGGTGGAGATCCAAAAACCTGTAGTGGATTTCTGAACCAGTGTCTGATTCACTTTGAGTTGCATGGGCAGAAGTTTCCCACTGAGCGGTCCAAGGTTGCATTCATTGTGTCCCTGCTGTCTGATGAGGCCCTTGCTTGGGCAAATCTTATTTGGGAACATGGAGGTCCAGAGACCACTAATTTGCAGTCTTTTCTGGCTACCTTCTGGCTGGTCTTCTAAGAGCCCGGCCGCACAACCTCCGCTACATCAGCTCTGCTGTGGGTCAGTACGCCATCCAGTTTCATACCCTGGCTGCCGAACTTGCATGGAACAAAGAGGCTCAACTGGCGGTGTCCTGGGAGGGCCTTTCTGACCGGATAAAGGATGAATTAGCTGGTCGCGACTGTCTGTCTACTCTGAATGACCTGATCACCTTGGCCACAAGGATAGAAATGTGTTTCAGGGAACGTTCTAAAGAGGTCTCAGATCACCTTGTTTGGCTCCATCCTTCCAGAGGCCAGTTTTTCCTCTAGTGTCCATCCCATCTGAAGAGCCCATGCAAATAGAGCGCCTTTGATTGTCTGACCAGGAACGTTTACACCCCAAAGCAGAGAACCTGTGTTTGTATTGTGGAGGCAAGGCCCACTTTCTGCATAATTGTCCACAGAAGCCGGGAAACGCCAATGTCTAGGATCAGTTGGAGAGGTGGTCCTAGACAAGGAGAAGTCCTCTCCGAAACTTTCAGTTCTGGTGACTCTATCTCACAAAGGGGTCCCACTGTCTGTGGCGGCATTCTTGGACTTTGGGTCAGCCGGTAACTCCTTTTAGCCAGCTCTGGTCAATCGGTACCGTCTTCCTACCATCAATCTAGAAAAGCCTCTGTCAGTGGCCTCCGTAAATGGACTGCCACTCCCTGAAACAGTGCTTTCTGTTACTATTCCCCTTAAGTTGCAAATAGGGGTTCTGCATTCAGAGATGATCTCCTTCTATGTGCTTCCAGTGTCCGTGAATCTGGTTATCCTTGGTCTTCCCTGGCTGTATATACAAACTAAAAAGACAGGGTGGCATTAGCAGGAGATGCTCAAACCCACATGCAGTCGTGCATATATACAGGGGAGCAAATCCTGCACTTGTGGCCCGTTGCTAATGGCGATCCCCAGCAAAATGCATACGGTGGAGGATGCCCGCGGCAAACCACAAGTACCACAATAGACATCCCACACAAGGTAGCAAGTGTGGATGTCATAATCAATATAACAATATAACAAAACAATACCAAAGACAGGTGCACTCTGCAGTCTCACTAAAACCTCAAACTGATTTTAAAATTGAGAGATTAGTCAACATGTCCTACGGTGTAGAACATGTCTAAGCCCGGGCACCACGCCAAGGTTTCTCAAGTAGCCCGGGACCTAACACTCTCCTACCTGAGCCGTATGGGCAATACCAGGAGCCAGTGGGCAAATTACAGGAGCATGAGGCCGAC
Organism: Bufo gargarizans; assembly: GCF_014858855.1. Lineage (NCBI taxonomy): Eukaryota > Metazoa > Chordata > Amphibia > Anura > Bufonidae > Bufo > Bufo gargarizans. The sequence continues at coordinate 122,336,704 of NC_058082.1, read as the reverse complement.
TCACAAACAGCTCACCAGTTACCTCCAGCATGTAGCCATGCTTGCAATAGGAGGAGGGAGGAGTCTGTGAGTTCCACTTAAGACTGGCTGATATGGCCCAGGCCTCACAGGTGCACCTAAATGTGGCCTGTAGATGGAAAACAGGCACATTTAAATTGGAGTTTATACACCTCCAAGAATCTATATACACAAACTAAAAAGACAGGGTGGCATTAGCAGGAGATGCTCAAACCCACATGCAGTCGTGCATATATACAGGGGAGCCTGGCTGTGGCAGCACACTCCAGTTCTAGACTGCAACTCTGGTCAGATTCTGTGTTGGGGATCATCCTGCCAGTCCACCTGCTGATCAGAGGTCCGACCTGCTTCCTCGCCTACTGTACCTGTAGATCTGCCTGGACTTCCGCAGCAGTATTGTCACGGCTGTTTAAGGGTAACCAGAGCATACACAGTAAGAAGAGCTACTGACCGGACCCCAAACTAGGGAAGAGAAAGGGTGACCCCTGTCAGACCCTCAACACTCTCCCTATGCTGCTAAAGCACATGCCCGGATCCAAATGGTGGAACGAGGCATGCCCACGTACCTTAGACTGATGAGCCCTGTAACCCCTACAATAGTGGAGGGGGCACGGCCACCGATGCCCTGCTCAGAATATGGAGGGAACCGGGGCCACCTCAGATCCAGTCAGGAAATCACCAGGTACACAACAAAGTCTGCACACTTAGCTGATGAAGCTGCAACCGCAGAGAAGACGGATCCAAAGGCCACTGGCAATATCCGGAGTGCTTGCAGCAGCAGAACACAGGTCCAGGGAACTAGTAGCTAAAGAAGTGAAGATACTCAAGGCAGAGCTACAACTGAAAAGAGAAATATAATCCACGCCCTGCAATAGGAGGAGGGGTGATTTAAAGGCAGGGAAATCAGGAGAGACAGCTGGGAGTAAAGACCTCACAACAGGGGCGGAGAAACAGAACAGTGAAAACACCTCCAAACTCTAAGTGACATCATCACAGGGGTGGAGACACAGAGCTGTGAGAACGTCTCAAAGCTCTGGTAGTGACAGTACCCCCCCCTCTACGGGTGGACTCCGGACACCCAGGACCCACCTTCCCAGGATGAGCCCTATGAAATGCCCTGATAAGGCGAGTGGCTTTAATGTCCGACATCGGAACCCACATCCTCTCCTCAGGACCATAACCCTTCCAATGAACGAGGTACTGAAGAGAACCGCGGACAATGCGAGAGTCCACAATTCTGGAAACCTCAAACTCCAGATTGCCATCAACCAAAATCGGAGGAGGAGGCAAAGAGGAGGGTACCGTGGGCTGGACATATGGTTTTAAGAGAGATCTGTGAAATACATTATGTATCTTCCAAACCCGTGGAAGATCAAGGCGGAAGGCAACAGGATTGACGACTGACAAAATTTTATAAGGCCCAATAAACTTGGGACCCAATTTCCAGGAGGGAACCTTCAGTTTAATATTTCTTGTAGACAACCACACCAGATCACCCACATTCAGGTCCGGACCAGGCACACGTCTCTTATCAGCCACACGCTTATACTTCTCACTCATCTTTCTGAGATTACTCTGAATCTTTTGCCAAATGGTAGACAAAGACGAGGAAAATCTCTCCTCCTCAGGTAAACCAGAAAGAGCCCCTCCCGAGAATGTCCCAAACTGCGGATGGAACCCATATGCACCAAAAAATGGTGACTTATCAGAAGATTCCTGACGACGGTTGTTCAAAGCAAACTCAGCAAGAGGGAGAAATGAACACCAATCCTCCTGGTTCTCTGCCACAAAACAGCGCAAATATGTCTCCAGATTCTGATTGAGGCGCTCAGTCTGACCATTCGACTGCGGGTGAAAAGCAGAAGAGAAGGACAGCCGAACCCCCAGGCGAGAACAGAAAGCCTTCCAGAACCTGGACACAAACTGCGTGCCTCTATCGGAAACAATCTCAGAGGGAATGCCGTGCAATTTAACAATATGATCGACAAAAGCTTGCGCCAACGTTTTAGCATTGGGTAAACCAGGGAAAGGAACGAAATGAGCCATCTTGCTAAAACGGTCCACGACCACCAGGATCACCGACTTCCCCGAGGAACGAGGAAGATCCGTGATAAAGTCCATGGACAGGTGTGTCCAAGGACGGGAAGGTATGGGTAACGGGAGAAGGGAACCTGAAGGTCGTGAACGAGGGACCTTAGCGCGAGCGCACGTCTCACAAGCCGCCACAAAACCCTCCACAGACTTACGAAGAGCCGGCCACCAAAATCTCCGAGCAATGAGATCTACCGTGGCTCTACTCCCGGGGTGACCAGCAAGAACCGTATCATGATGTTCCTTAAAGAGTTTGTGACGTAGCTCAGGAGGCACGAACAACTTCCCGGAGGGACAACGGGCAGGTGCCTCAGACTGGGCAGCCTGGACCTCGGCCTCCAAATCGGAATATAGAGCAGAAACAACTACCCCCTCCGCCAAAATGGGACCCGGGTCCTCGGAGTTTCCTCCTCCCGGAAAACAGCGAGAGAGAGCATCAGCCTTCACATTCTTGATCCCAGGGCGGAAAGTAACAACAAAATTGAATCTGGAGAAGAACAGAGACCATCTGGCCTGTCTTGGATTCATACGCCTGGCCGACTTCAAGTACGCCAGATTCTTATGGTCGGTAAAAATGGTGATAGGGTGCCTGGCCCCCTCCAACCAATGGCGCCATTCCTCGAAAGCCAACTTGATGGCCAACAACTCCCTATCTCCCACATCATAGTTTCTCTCTGCCGGGGAGAGTTTTCTAGAGAAAAAGGCACAAGGTCGCCATTTGGCAGGAGAGGGGCCCTGGGACAAAACTGCACCCACACCCACCTCGGAAGCATCCACCTCAACAATAAAAGGTAAGGAAACATCGGGATGCACCAAGATGGGAGCAGACGCAAAACTCTCTTTAATCTTAGAAAAGGCTGCAAGCGCCTCCTCCGACCAAGAGGAAAAATCCGTCCCCTTTTTTGTCATGTCAGTAAGGGGTTTGACAATAGAGGAATAATTCAAAATGAACTTTCTGTAGTAGTTAGCAAAACCCAGAAAGCGCATCAATGCCTTCTGATTTTCAGGGAGCTCCCACTCCAGCACAGCACGGACCTTCTCCGGATCCATGCGAAAACCAGAAGCAGAGAGGAGAAAGCCCAGAAATTGAATCTCCGATACCATAAAAAGACATTTCTCCAGCTTGGCATACAGTTTATTTTCCCGCAGTATCTGCAGGACCTGAAAAAGATGATCCTGATGGGTCTGAACATCAGGGGAAAAAATCAAAATATCATCAAGATACACCAATACAAATTTCCCCATTAAATGATAGAAAATACTATTAACAAAATGCTGAAAGACGGCCGGAGCATTCATCAGGCCGAAAGGCATAACGAGATTCTCAAAATGCCCATTAGGGGTATTAAAGGCCGTTTTCCATTCATCCCCCTCTCTGACCCTGACCAGGTTGTACACGCCTCTCAGATCCAATTTGGAAAACACCTTGGCCCCAACAATTTGGTTGAAGAGGTCCGGGATCAGAGGAAGGGGATATGGATCGCGAATCGTGATACGGTTCAGCTCCCTAAAATCTAAGCAAGGTCTCAGAGAGCCATCTTTTTTTTTAACAAAAAAAAACCCCGCGGCAACAGGCGACTTTGAGGGATGAATATGCCCCTTCTCGAGACTCTCGGAGATATAGGTTCGCATTGCGAGTCTTTCCGGTTGTGAGAGATTGTAGAGGCGTGCCTTTGGCAGCTTGGCGCCGGGAATGAGGTTAATGGGACAGTCAAACTCCCGGTGAGGAGGTAGCTCCCGAACACCGCTCTCGGAAAACACATCCGAGAAATCAGAGAGAAATGATGGCAGAGTTTTAGTAGACACCTCTGCAAGAGTGGCTGTGAGACAATTCTCTCTACAAAAGTCACTCCACTCATTTATTTGCCTTCCTTGCCAATCAATAGTGGGGTTATGTCTAGTGAGCCAGGGTAGCCCCAAAACTAGAGGAGAAGGCAATCCGTTAAGGACAAAACAAGATATCACCTCCACATGAGTGTCACCTACAGCTAGCCGGATATTGTGAACAATGCCTTTCAGAGATCTCTGCGAGAGTGGGGCAGAGTCAATAGCAAAAACAGGTATATCCTTTTCTAATGTACAAACCTGAAAACCATGCAAGGCTACAAATTGAGTGTCAATAAGATTGACGGCCGCTCCACTATCGACAAAAATCTCACAAGGAATGACTTTGCTCTCTAGCGCCACCCTGGCAGACAGGAGAAAACGGGAACTGCAGGTCAAAGGAAAAGCATCAATTCCCACATCAACTTTGCCCAAAGTAGCAGATGAAGCAGAACTTGATGATCTACCTCTTGAGGTTTTTCTCTTATTATCGCTCTTAGAACAGGTCAGGAATCTCCTAGACGGACAAACATTTGCCAAATGACCTATGCCCCCACAACAAAAACACACCAAATTCTGAGGACTAAATCCTCTTTTATCAGGGGCAAGTCGGCCTAGCTGCATGGGCTCCTCCTCAGAAGGGAGCGAGACAGGATGAGACCCCTGCATACTGAATGAGTCCGCACCATTGCCCCTAGACTGACAATGGCTGGACAGAGAGGTCTTGTTTCTTTCCCTTAGACGCCTGTCAAGGCGTACCGCTAATGACATGGCAGACTCTAAGGATGTTGGTCTCTCATGGAAAGCAAAGGCATCTTTCAAATCCTCTGAGAGACCATGACAGAACTGACTTCGGAGTGCAGCATCATTCCAGCCTGAATCAGCTGCCCATCTCCGAAATTCAGAACAATAAAGCTCCGCAGACAGTTTGTTCTGGCATAGAACACGTAAGTTCGATTCTGCCAGAGCAACACGATCCGGGTCATCATATATCTGCCCCAGGGCCACAAAAAACCTTTCCACGGATCAAAGGGAAGGATCCCCTGATGGCAGCGAAAAAGCCCAAGTCTGAGCATTACCTCTGAGCAGGGAGATGACAATCCTCACCCGCTGTTCCTCATTACCAGAGGAGTGGGGACACAAACAAAAATGGAGTTTACATGCCTCTCTGAAGCGAACAAAATTCTCACTGCCCCCGGAGAACGTTTCCGGAAGTGAGACCTTTGGCTCGCAACAGACTCCATGAGCTGGAGCAGAGCCCAATGCTTGTAGCTGAGTCAGAGATTGACGGAGATCCGCTACTTCCAAAGAAAGACCCTGCATGCGGTCAACCAGGTCAGAAAGCGGATCCATGTCAACAAGGACGGTTTTGGTGGATTATAATGTCACGGCTGTTTAAGGGTAACCAGAGCATACACAGTAAGAAGAGCTACTGACCGGACCCCAAACTAGGGAAGAGAAAGGGTGACCCCTGTCAGACCCTCAACACTCTCCCTATGCTGCTAAAGCACATGCCCGGATCCAAATGGTGGAACGAGGCATGCCCACGTACCTTAGACTGATGAGCCCTGTAACCCCTACAATAGTGGAGGGGGCACGGCCACCAATGCCCTGCTCAGAATATGGAGGGAACCGGGGCCACCTCAGATCCAGTCAGGAAATCACCAGGTACACAACAAAGTCTGCACACTTAGCTGATGAAGCTGCAACCGCAGAGAAGACGGATCCAAAGGCCACTGGCAATATCCGGAGTGCTTGCAGCAGCAGAACACAGGTCCAGGGAACTAGTAGCTAAAGAAGTGAAGATACTCAAGGCAGAGCTACAACTGAAAAGAGAAATATAATCCACGCCCTGCAATAGGAGGAGGGGTGATTTAAAGGCAGGGAAATCAGGAGAGACAGCTGGGAGTAAAGACCTCACAACAGGGGCGGAGAAACAGAACAGTGAGAACACCTCCAAACTCTAAGTGACATCATCACAGGGGTGGAGACACAGAGCTGTGAGAACGTCTCAAAGCTCTGGTAGTGACAAGTATGCAAGTTTTGCGAATGTCTTCAGTAAGGAAGAGGCCGAGACCCTGCCTCCTCATGGTCCTTATGATTGTCCGATTGACCTTCTGCCTGGTGCCACTCCTCCTCATGGTCAAGTCTACCCACTCTTACTTCCTGAGACCCAAGTGATGTCTGATTACATCAAGGAGAATCTGAGAGGGGGTTCATCCGGAAATCTACTTCACCAGCAGGTGCTGGGTTATTCTTTGTGCAGAATAAAGATGGATCCTTACGGCCCTGTATCGAGGTGTGAATAAGGTCACAGTCAAGAATCGATACCCTCTTCCGCTAATCTTCAAACTCTTTGACAGGATCCGGGGAGATATGGTCTTTACAAAATTTGACCTGTGCGACGCGTAGAAGCTTTTCCGCATCCGAAAGGGACATAAGTGGAAGACTGCTTTCAACATTAGTGATGGAAACTACGAGTATCTCGTCATGCCCTTTGGTCTGTGCAATGCTCCCGCGGTATTCCAGGAGTTGGTAAACGATATCTTCTAGGACCTGCTCTATGTCTGCGTGATAGTATACCTAGACAATATACTGATCTATTCTCCAGATTTGACCACTCACCAGAAGCGTGTACGTTTAGTTTTACAGCGGTTGAGAGAGAATCAACTTTATGCCAAACTCGAGAAATGCATCTTTGAAAGATCTACCGTACTGTTCCTCGGATACATCATCTCAAATACTGGGTTGCAGATGGATCTTGAAAAATTGAATGCAGTAATGGACTGGCCCCGCCCACATGGTCTTCGTGCTATGCAGCGCTTCCTTGGGTTTGCTAATTTCTATCGTCAGTTCATCCCGAATTTTTCATCTCTTACATCTCTGATCTCCGCTCTTACTAAGAAAGGGGTGAATGCCAGAGTTTGGACTCCTGAAGTGGAAGCCGCCTTGGTCTAATTAAAGAGGTCCTTTGCTTCTACACCTCTTCTGCATCATCCAGATGTCTCCTGTCAATTGTTTTAGAAGTGGATGTCTCCTCCATAGGAGCCGGTGCTGTTTTACTACAAAAAGTTTCCAAGGGCAAATATGTTTACATGTGGAAGCTCTTCTCCCCAGCTGAGAGGAATTACTGTATAGGAGACTTCTGGCCATAAAACTTACCTTAGAGGAGTGGCATTATCTATTGAAGGGGGCCCAGCATCCAGTGATAATCTTCACCAACCACAAGAACCTTACATATCTGCAGACGGCCCAGCGTCTGAACCCTTGCCAAGCCAGCTGGGCACTCTTCTTCTCCTGTTTTGATTTTAAGTTCACTTTCGCCCGGCCGAGAAGAACATCAAGGTGGATGCTCTGTCTCAGTAATTTGACTTCTCCGACCAGCAGGTGGAGCCCCAGTACATTGTAGATCCAGCTCGCTTGATTACAGTGGCTCCTGTCCTGGTAAAAGACATCCCTCCCGGGAAGACATTCGTGCCATCTGCCAAAAGAAAATGTATTCTAGCTTGGGGGCACAACTCCAAACTGGCTGGTCACCCTGGGATCCGCAAGACCACAGAACTTTTGTCTCGCCACTACTGGTAGCCCACACTGTCTAAGGATGTGTGTGATTATGTGTCTGCCTGCACCGTCTGTCCTCAGAATAAAGTCTCCAGGACCAAAACCACCCGGGCTGCTGTTACCTCTTCCTGTTCCTGATGCCCCATGGCAACATATTGCCATATACTTTGTTACAGACCTGCCCTCTTCTGCCAGATGTACAGCTATATCGGTGGTCGTGGACCAGTTCTCCAAGATGGTGCACTTCGTTCCTTTGGCTGGACTGCCCTTGGCTGCTGAACTTGCTAAACTGTTCGTGAGACACATATTCCGCTTGCATGGCCTACCTTGGCATATTGTCCCGATTGCGGAGTCCAGTTTACCTCTAAGCTCTGGAGAGTTCTTTGCCGGCTGCTCGAAATTGAGCTGGACTTCTCTTCCAGTTATCATTCCCAGACCAACGGGCAAGTAGTTCTCAATCAAATATTAGAGAACTATCTCCTGCATTTTGTTTCAGCCCAACACGACAACAGGGTACAATTGCTACCTTGGGCTGAATTCTCCTATAACAACCCTAGTGAGTCTACTGGACCCTCTCCATTCTTTGTTGTTTATGGACAACACCCTCGTACTCCCCTCCCTGTTCCTACATCTTCTGGGGTACCAGCTGCGGATTCCTCTTTTAGGGATTTTTTTGAAGATTTGGCGTGACACCAAGGACTACATTAACAAAGCAGTGACTCGCATGAAAACGAATGCAGACAAGAAAAGAAGAAAACCACCTCAGTTCTCGTCTGGAGATAAGGTATAGCTCTCCTCTAAAAACATCCGCTTAAGGGAGCGTTCACACCGTGTGAAGTCCGTGCCCGTATTGCGGACCGCATTTGCGGCTCCGTAATACACGGGCACCGTTCCGTGTGCATTCCGCATCACGGATGCGGACCTCATTCATATTCCTAATGCCTTCCACGTGTCCTTACTAAAACCAGTAGTTCTTAATCGCTTCTTGATGGCTCCTTCTACTCCAACGCCTGTATCTGAAGATTCTGCCGAGATATTTGAGGCCAAAGACATCCTGGACATCAAGAAGCGTGGCAAGAAGACCTACTATCTTGTGGATTGGAAGGGCTTTGGTCCTGAGGAGAGGTCTTCGGAGCCAAATGAGAACATTTATGCTCCAAATTTGATAAAAAGGTTTCTGTCTCGTCATGGACTCAAGAAGAGGGGGTGTAAGTGGGGGGGGGGGGGGGGGGGGACGGTAACAGCACCTGCTGTGCTCCTCTGTTCCCCTGCTCACCGACATGTTCCCGTGCGCCGTGTTCAGCGGTGATCTGCTGCCAGTGCTTCCATTGACTGCTGCAGTCCTGGGCTCTGTCTGTGTAGATATGGTTGTTTTGGGTTCCGCTCCACAGTTTCCTTTCAGCCCTGGCCACAGCATGCCTGCTGCTTGTTCCCTTCAGCACTTACTTAACCTTAAGGGCCGGTGGGCGTCACTTCCTGTGCTTTATGGGTTAGGCCATGTGACCTCGCTGACCAATCCTAGCCCTCCTCCACATATATAAGCGGCTCAGCCTCCTTCCCAGATGCCACAGTGTCAAGATCCTTGTGTCCTGCTAAGGTTCCTGATATCTGCTTGTGTTCCTGGATCGTACTTGTATTCCTGGACCCTGCTACCTGTTTGATCGCTGCCTGCTTCCCTTGACTCTCCTGTTGCCGATCCGGATTGCCTGACCTGTACCTATGCCACCTGTCCTGACCTATTGCCTGTTTGACTTTTCCTCTGCCTCATCTTTTGGTCCTGCACTGTTGCTCCTGGTTACGACTTTCCCCACCATCAGATAACGCCCTTAGAGAAGGTAGGACACGTGGCTCAGTGGGTTCACACCTGCTGGTTCGTGACAGTAATACACCCAGATCCTTCTCAACAAGTGACTCTCCCAGTTTTACTCCCCCTAGGACATTTGCTGCATGCAGATTATTAGCTCCCAAGTGCATAACTTTACACTTATTTATATTGAACTTCATTTGCCAAGTGGAGGCCCAAACAGTAAGTTTGTCCAAGTCAGCTTGTAACCTATCTTCCATAGACTGGACTGTATTACAAAGTTTGGTGTCATCTGCAAAAATAAGAAACGGCACTATTAATCCCATCCTCTGTCATTAACGAATAAGTTAAATAATAGCTGACCCAGCACAGAACCTTGGGGTACACCACTTATAACCAGGGACCATTCAGAGTAGGAATCAGTGACCACAACTCTTTGGATATGATCATGAAGCCAATTTTCAATCCAATTCTTAGTAAATCCATGTTGGCTATCACTTATTATAATATTGACAGTTACATAATCCTGTATGTAGTCCCGTAGAAGGCCCTCAAACATTTTTCCTACTATGGATGTTAAGCTTACTGGTCTATATATTCAGTATAGATGGGCCAAATGGTTCTTATCTGCCGACACATTCTATGTTTATATGTCTATAATTTCCTGGTGAAAACCTAGCACCCTTTTTGAAAATAGGCACCACATTCGCCTTGGGCCAGTCTCTTGGTACAATGCCCATCATCAAAGAATCTGTAAATATTATGAACTGAGGCAAATCAATAACTAAACTGAGCTCCTTTAGAACTCTAGGGTATAGTCCATCTGGACCTGGGGCCTTGTTCATGTTTAATTTTTTTTAATCATATTAAGGACCATATCTATAGTTAGCTAGGCAAGTATGTTATTTGAGGTATTTACACCAGTGGCACCACCCTCATAAGATGCATTCTCCTCTTTTGTATATACAGAGCTAAAAAAAAACATTTAGTAGCTCTGCCTTCTCTTGATCCCTATTACCATCATTTAGGGGCCCTACATGTTCTGACCTTGGGGTTTTTGCATTTATGTATTTGAATAATGTTTTGGGGTTGTTCTTACTTTCTTTGGCCACCTGTATTTCATTGTGTATTTTTGCTGATTTTATTACCCCCTTACATAATTTATTTAGTTCTTTATTCTTTTTAAAGGCTACAGCTGACCCCTCCAAATTTGTATTTCTTAAAGGTCTCTTTTTGTCATTTATAGCCCTTTTTACACTATTTGTAAGCCATCTGGGGTTTAATTTTATTCGCTTGTACTTGTTACCTCTAGGAATGTATTTAACAATGTACTTATCCAAAGTAGATTTAAAGCACTTCCATTTAGCATTAGTGTCATCATGTGACAATAGTTGCTCCCAGTCTATGTCCTGAAGTGCAGCGCTCAACCCTGGGAAATTCACCTTTTTGAAATTAAGTGTTTTTGCCCTACCGACCCAAGTTTGTTTATTTTACAGTTTAGGCTACTTTCACACTAGCGTTCGGGCGGATCCGTTCTGAACGGATCCGCTCATAATAATGCAGACGGAGGCTCCGTTCAGAACGGATCCGTCTGCATTAAAATGGCAAAAAAAAAGCTAAGTGTGAAAATAGCCTCGGACGGATCCGTCCAGACTTTCAATGTAAAGTCAATGGGGGACGGATCCGCTTGAAGATTGAGCCACATTGTGGCATCTTCAAACGGATCCGTCCCCATTGACTTACATTGTAAGTCTGGACGGATCCGCACGGATCCGCACGCCTCCGCACGGCCAGGCGGACACCCGAACGCTGCAAGCAGCGTTCAGCTGTCCGCCTGTCCGTGCGGAGGCGAGCGGAGCGGAGGCTGAACGCCGCCAGACTGATGCAGTCTGAGCGGATCCGCTCCATTCAGACTGCATCAGGGCTGGACGGCTGCGTTCGGGTCCGCTCGTGAGCCCCTTCAAACGGAGCTCACGAGCGGACCGACGAACGCTAGTGTGAAAGTAGCCTTAGTTGGAATATAATTATATTGTGAAGTAGTTACTTAAGGTGGGATGAGATAAAGTCCCGACCACCAGCCAGCTGGGAAACAAAGGATCGTGTCAGTGCCAGCTGTTTCCATACCTCCCATTACTGTGCATGGAAGCTACAGAAAGATCTCCCTAAATCGTTGTACATGGGGACATGGGGGCAGAGCACACAACATTCATAAAAGTTGTCAACAGCCACTAAACATTAAGAAGAACTTGTCACTACAAAATGCAATGCAATTTGCAGGTAGCATGTTATAGAGCAGGAGGAGCTGAGCAGATTGATATATATTTTTATGGGAAAAGATTCAATAAAACCTGCAATTTATACTTTTACATCTTTGCTTTTTCCACTTCCTAACTCTCTATGCACACTTATACACACAATGCCATCAATCACTGGTAACCCCTCCCTCCTGTACCGATAGTTATTAGAAAAAGCAAAAATATCAATCTGCTCAGCTCCTCCTGCTATATAACATGCCGTCTGCAGATTGCATTGCAATTTTTGGTTACTCTTTAAAGAATGGGAGAAAAGTGATTTAGTGATGGCTTCTGGTGAAGAGTCACCTTTTATGTATAATCTGAGTCACTAGCCATTGAATTTGTTTGTGTGTCATCCTGCACAGTGGTGGTTTATAATAGGGTCGTTCGGGTCGGAAGCCCTGGGCCTGGCATCCCTGGGGGGCCCAACGCCGACCCAAACAGCTACATACTGCGGCGGGGCACGGGAGCGAATAGTTCCCTGCCCTGCCGACGATCACCGCCATAGGCTTCAGGCCTACTAGGCCTGAGGCCTATGCGGACATCGTGCGCCTGTGGCGGGAGGGATGCAGGACAATGAAGAATGCGCGCCTTCCTCACCATGCCGGACACAGGTAAGTATTAGTTTTTTGTTTCTGTGTGTGCCAACTTTGGGGGGGGGGGGGGGCAGAGGAGGACATGGGGCAGTGTGGTAGCAAATCAGTTCGTGGGGAGATTATTAAATGGGGGCAAATCACTTCATGTGGGGCAGATTATTACTTGGGGCAAATTACTTCATGGGGGCAGTGTGGGGGCATATCACTTCAGGGGGTGCAGTGTGGGGGCAAATTCTTCATGGTGGGCAGTGTGGGGCCAGATTACTTCAGGGGGTGCAGTGTGGGGGCAAAATACTTCAGGGGTGCAGTGTAGGGGCAAATTACTTCATGGGGCAGTGTGGGGGCAAATTACTTCATGGATGCAGTGTGGGGGCAAATTACTTTATAGGCGCCAGTGAGGGGGCAAATTATTTCATGGGAGTGCAGTGTGGGGACAAATTACTTCAGGGGGTGCAGTGTGAGGGCAAATTACTTTATAGGCGCCAGTGAGGGGGCAAATTATTTCATGGGAGTGAAGTGTGGGGGCAAATTACTTCATGGGGCAGTGTGGAGGCAAATTACTTCATGGGGCAGTGTGGGGGCAAATTACTTCATGGGGTGCAGTGTGGGGCAAATTATTTCATGGGAGTGCAGTGTGGGGGCAAATTATTTCATGGGAGTGCAGTGTGATGGCAAATTATTTCATGGGAGTGCAGTGTGGGGGCAAACTACTTCATGGGGCAGTGTGTGGGAAATTACTATATGGGGCAGTGTGGGGGAAATTAAATATGGGGCAGTGTGGGGGAAATTAAATATGGGGCAGTGTGGGGGAAATTAAATATGGGGCAGTGTGGGGGAAATTATATATGGGGCAGTGTGGGGGAAATTACTATATGGGGTAGTGTGGGGGAAATTACTATATGGGGGCAGTGTGGGGAAAATTACTATATGGGGCAGTGAGGGGGAGATTACTATATGGGGTAGTGTGGGGGCGTTTCTATTAGGGGACATTATTTTTGAGGACATTATACAGGCATTATTACCTGGAACACAATATAGGGTGTTATTATTGCTGGGGGCACTCTAGGGGACATTATAAATGCTGTAGACACTATAGGGACCTTTGAGGTAATTTATCAAACTGGTATAAAGTAGAACTGGGTTAGTTACCCATAGCAACAGATTTAACCTTTTATTTTTCACAGCTCATTTGGAAAATTAAAGGTGGAATCTGATTGGTTGCTATGGGCACCTAAGCCAGTTTACACCAGTTTGATAAATGACCCCAATTATGAGAAATCTAACGTGTCTGTGTAACAAACTCTGTAGAGACGAGATGCGGCTGAAAGAATTTGTCATGGCGGTCTGGGTCAAATGGAGGAGAAGAGGAAAGAGAAGATCTACATGACAGGTGATGTCCCTGGATGTAACAGGTATGTGATGTTGTATTCCCCTATATGTAGAGCTGGCTCACTACTGTGACCTGCGTCTCATCTTCTCCTCCAAGTCATTTTTTTTTAAATCATAATCGCATGTATTTTAAATTTGGCAACTCAAATTTTAATTTGTCACCTGCAGTCCTATGTAACAGCCCAGATAACAAAATAGTTCACTGTGTTATGTAGGGTGTTACATAGGACTGCAGGTAACATCTATGAAATCTGTACTCAGAGAGTTATGAGATGGTGGGGGTCTGACTCCTGGCACCCCCACCAATCAGCTGTTTGAGGAGACCGCGATGTTAAAGTGAGCGCCGCAGCCTCTTTGCTCCTTACCAAGCACAGCTATGTCCATTTGATAGCACTGTGCTTGGTATTACAGATCAGACCCAATCACAGAGACAGAGCTGCACCTAGACCATGTGAACGATGTCATATGGCCTAGGAAGAGACTTTGGCACTTACAAAGCACCGCAGCCTCTTCATACAGAAAAAACTAAAACTAAAATGGAGGTGGGGGGGCCCGAGTTGGCCCCGGGTCTATCATGGATTTAATCCGCCCCTGATCCTGCACTATATAACAGCAAAAAAATAAAATACTCCCACATTTTTGCCTAAACCTATGAATGGAATGCAGAAAAAGAAAAATAAATTTAAAATGTATGCAATTTATGAAATAAATTATAATATTTTTCAGACTGTGCATAACCAGACTATAAGACGCACCTAGATTTAATCAGACCTCAGATCAGACCCACATTCTTCATTAGACCTCAGATCAGACCCCAAAATCAGACCCCAATCTTCATCAGCCTCAGATAAGACCCCAATCCTCCATTAGCCTCAGATCAGCCCCATCAGCCTTTAGATCAGCAACCCATCAGCCTCAGATCAGAATCCCCATCAGCCTCAGATCAGACCCCATCAGCCTCAGATCAGACGCCATCAGCGTCAGGTCAGACCACTATCAAATAATTAATAAATAAACTTACTTTGCTTGCTCCGTATGGCGCCACCACTCACTGCTCCCTGGTCTTCTTCTGGCCCACACTGCACTGTGACCTGACGTCACACGTGCAGAGCAGGACCGGAAGAATACTAGGGAGGTTGAGTACTAGGGAGGTTGAGTACTGTGCAACACTTCCCTCACCACTCCCCGCACCTCCCACATGCTGATGACCAATTCCATAATGGAAGCAGCTATTAGCATTCAGACTATAAGACACACCTATCCCTCACTTTTGGGGGGAAAATGTGTCTTATAGTCTGAAAAATATGGTATGTTTCACTATTAAATTATATTACACATCAATGGAAAGTGTACATTGTCATGTCTGTAAGTAATATTTGTATTAACTTCACATTCTGATGTCAGAACCTGAAGCTTATACCATACTTGCCAACTCTTCAAGAATGTTCGGTTGACACCAGAAAAATGGGGAGATCTCCTGGACTTCTAGAAGAAAAGGAAAATCACCCAGGCATCACAATTATACTCACCTCTCCCGTATCCTGCAACCATCTTCTCTCCTGGGTGCCCCCGCTGACAATGTCCTAAAGCTGGGCAAGCTCTCAGGAGTCAAGTGGAGAACAGTAATGCAGAGACGTGAGTATTAGAACTGATTCACATGACCGTACTTAGTCTCAGAAACATGGCCCACGTGTCCACCGCTTCTTCTGGACTGACTATGGCTCCCCTGTCCCTGACTGACTGCATCATAGTGATTTATGATACAATAAGTTCCTATCTGGTCACAGGTCTGTTGTACTGTGCTGACATCATCCATGATAGCACAGACCGATGAACAGACAACAACTGACTATATCATAAATCACCATGATGCAGTAGGTTCAGGTCTGGGGAGCTGCAGTCGTTCCAGGAGATAAGACCAACACACGGGCCACATGCTGTTGTCTGTGAAGTGGTGCTGTGCAGGAAGGTGTGCACCACCAATAAGGCTAGGTGAGGCAATCGCCTCAGGCAGCACCAGGTAAGGGCAAGAAAGGGGCAGCCGAAGGGCCATGGGCTGAAGGGAAGGAGTTAGGTTAAGAAATTGGCATGGGGGCACCGTTTCTGTTTTCACCTCAGGCAGCAGAAAGGCTAGGTGCACCCCTGAGTGCAGGACACAGACCTTTTTTGTCCTGTGTTCTGTGCTGCTTGCAGCCGGATTCAGGTGATCATTTTGCCACCTTTACCAGCCTCTGATAGGCTTCAGGCCTAGTCACTTGTAACCTGTGAGAGTGAACAGATGGGCAGGGAGACATCCTGTCATGGTCTCTCCCATGACAGGGGTCAGAAGATCTAAGAGACTGGCTGCACGTGATGTGATCTGAGAGCCTCTTTGGTTTCACTTGTTTTGTTGTTGCTGGTTATGACCACACCTCTTGTGTCAGGTGTAGCTATAGTGGTAATTCCAACTCCTCTATTTAGTCTGGTCTCACCCATCATGCTATGCAGTTGATAGCTCCTTTCTGGTTGTGGAAGTGCTGGTGTTTGGTTCTCCTCTGAGTTCCCACTCATCCGTTTACTTTGGAGTTAAGTGTCATTTCCCTATTTCTTGTACTACCCTATCTTTTGATATTAGGCCTGAGGGAGTCTCCTGTTCCTTCAGCTGGGAAGGAACAGGTCATCTTTTGTTCTGACACTATTTCTAGGGCCCTTTAGGGTCAGATAGGGCTCTAGGTTCCTGCGTATGAACATTCCTACTATCGAGGGTTGTTCAACATTTTTCAGCCCATTAGAAAAAAAAAAAAAAAGCAGGCTGTTTGTTACCACCAGCAGCCATGTGTTTACCCATATCCATGAGCTCATCAGTAATTGCTAGCAGTTATCAATGAAGCAAAAAGAAGGGCGGCACTCACCACTGCTGAAGTGAAATCCTTTATTCTTTATTCTACATATAAAAGCGATAGGCAGGAGCATATCTGCATAGTGCACTGACATGAAAGTGGCGACGGCCATTTCGCGCAAATTTGCGCTTCGTCTGGCCAGCTGAAGTACTTAACGTTTGGAGGGGTCTCACATACTGCTATACAATTTATGACATGTAGAAGTACTTATGTCGTTTATTTGAATAAATGTAAATGTAGGGCCATTTATATCAGGAAGACGATACACCCTCTATTTGAAAGGTTTAGGGAACATCTTAACTCCTTGAGGACCAGGAAAGGCTGTACTAGGCTTATTGAGCACGTCCATGATTCACATGGAGGCGATCCGCATTGCCTAACCTTCTCCGGTAAAGAACTGGAGCCTAGCATGCCCTGTGGGGGTGATAGACACTGGGCACTCCTGAGGAGAGAAGCCAGATGGATCATGAAAACAGCACAAATTTGCGCGAAATGGCCGCCGCCGCTTTCATGTCCGTGCACTATGTAGATATGCCTCTGCCTATCGCTTTTATATGAAGAATAAAGGATTTCACTTCAGCAGTGGTGAGTGCTGCCCTTCTTTTTGCTTTTTCTTCTCCATTTTGCTCATATCATGGGACTTATAATTATAGGGCAGAGCACCACGTTCACTGGCTGTATATATTGACAGGGTCGCCTTGGATCCCGTGCACTCCCACGCTATACACAGCAGTGCCGCCCCACTCTTTTGTATTTTCACGTCATACACAGTTATCAATGAAGGTCCAGATGGATTTTTACCAGTGGAGGTCTGTGCCTGCATAGCCTAATGCCTCATTCACACATCAGTGTTTGGTCAGTGATTTCCATCAGTGATTTTGAACCAAAACCAGGTGCGTCTCTAAACACAGAACAGGTGCAGATCTTTCCCTTATACCATATGTGTGTGGGTGGAGGCTCCAATCCTGGTTTTGGCTCATGATAACTGAAGGAAATCATTGACTAAACCACTGATGTGTAAAATAACGTGTTAGAATGTGCAGACCGCCCCCCCCCCCCCAAACTGGTAACACCCTTCTAGACCATCATTGCAAACTGCTAGTATTTCATTCATAACTTCTAGCAGTTATAATAAAGGAATGGCAAAACACAGAGTCATAAGAATAGATGCTTCAGAATTGTTATTACAATAGGGGATTCCACTATATTACAGTTCAGTGCTGCCACTTGCTGGACTGAACTGTAATATACAAGTAATGAGCCTGGAAGCATAGTACAGTCTCAAGCTCATTACTGTAAAGGAACATCATTCCCGATCTCCGGCAGGGGGAGGCATACCTTTTAGTCCTCTCAGACTCCATGGTCACATTTGACCATGGCATCTTAGGTGTTAAATGTCTGTGATCGACATTACTACTGATTGCGGACAATAGCTGCGGGTCTCTGCTGTATGAAACAGCAGGTGTATCACCTGTAAGTAGGGACAGACAGCCTACTTTCTCTACCTACTTGCAGTACAAGCCCTAGGTAGCAAGACCGCAAGTGGTCAAAGCCCCTGCGCTACATACATGCAGAGACAGACACACACCAAGAGATAAAACAACATAAAAACAGGGTCAGAACCAGAGAGAATATGCAGTACCAAACAAGAGACGGAGAGTGGTTAGAAGGCAAGCCGCGGTCAGAGAAACAAGCAATCCAATAAACACAGGAACCAGGAACACAGCTAGTGAGTCAGAGACTGTCATTGGCACAGGTACATGTAGAGGACGAGGTTTAAATAGAGCACCGAGTTCCAGGATCAAAACCTGATAGGTCCATGGCTTGGCGCTCTATTATGTAGTCGTAGGTAGAAGGGGAACCAGAATAGTAGTCACAATCTAGATAAAATTCTAGAGCGCTTCCTAATGGCTAAATAAGAGTTTAACAAACAATGTACAAATTCTCCAGTCGTTTCATTCTGCAGGAAACAGGATGAGGATGCAGTTAATCAGACAACCACCAGGTGGCAGCAACAAGGACAGGTGCAGTATATTAGAATACTTAATTTTTGCATATTAACAGCAAAGAAAAATGTGACATGAGTCAACTTTGACTCACTAACTCTAGTTGTTAAGAGCTCATTGCTGTGTCCTCGCCCTGAAAATAATGTGAGTGTTTTGTTGTTCAGAAAGGCTTCTAATCCAGCAAGTGTAGATATAACGCCCAACCGGATTAACCCTTTCCTTCCATCCACACAACAAAATAAAAGCATAATCTGCACAGCACATCGACTGCTTTAAAAGATATTAGACTTTATTGATGATATGGGGTTTGTGCCCTGAGAATAATTTCCTTTGGTGGGCTTCAGGAACCCGGGTCCGACACTGGCTCATAACCAGGGCCGGTGCTACCATAAGGCAGACCAAGCGGCCGCCTGAGGGCGCACCCTGGGGGAGGGCGGAAAATGTGACATGGAGGGGGAGAAATGTGACATGGGGTCTGATGGCTGACATTGGGGGCTGATGGCTGGGGGATGATGTCTGACATGGGGTTCTGATCTGAGGTCTGATTAACATTGGGGGTCTGATTGGGGCTGTGAGCTGAGGTCTGATTAACATTGGGGGTCTGATTACTGATCTGACCTGAGGTGTAATGGAAAATATTTTTTTCTAATTATCCTCCTCTAAAACCTAGGTGTGTCTTAGAGGGCAAAAAATATGGTCCTTAAACCAGCCGTTGTCAAAGTCCGAATGCACACGGCCATTGTTCACGGCCGTGAGCGGTCCGTGGAACCGCGGCCTGGATTCCTGCTGAGAGCAGGAGCGCACGGTGTCATGGGTTGCTATGACGCCGTGCGCTCCCTGCTGCCGCCGCACTACAGTAATACACTGGTATAGATCATACCAGTGTATTACAGTACTGTGGCGGCAGCAGGGAGCGCACGGCGTCATAGCAACCAATGACGCCGTGCGCTCCTGCTCTCAGCAGGAATCCAGGTCGCGGTTCCACGGACCGCTCACGGCCGTGTGCATTCGGCCTAAAGCAGAGAAAAGATACCAGGACCACAGAGAGGAGAAGCGTGGGGGGGGGGGGGGGGGCGCCAAAATGTAGCTTCGCTTGTGTTGGCAAAAATCCTTGCACCGGCCCTGCTCATAACCATTACAGTGAATACAGCTGAGCGGCAATGCAATAGTTCTGCACCACTGCTCCATTATCTGTTCTGTAATGGAACCGTGAAGACCCTGATAACTAGACGTTCTGGAATAACATGAATATATTTTGTGACTATTCACTTAGGTTAGAAACATAAGGCGAGACTGTGAAAAGAGTGGCTGCCACAATCTACAGAGCTGCACAGGTAAGCCCATAAAACAACAGCGTCATTGGGAATTTATGTAATTTGGGTGGAGTTACATTTAACCTTTTACACACATTTCATGAACCAAATGACACGTCAATTATAAAGATATTCCCAAATTAATATGAGAGGAATCTGGATAATTTGATCGTCACTCCAGGACTTTATAAGCAATACCCTGGCACCAACAGGCACCAGTGTTGCTCAGTATAAGTTTTCTTTTTGTCTGTTTTTTTTTTTTTCAGTTGAGTGATTCTTCATCAGTTCATACATTCTCAGTAAGGTGGCTTTCACATGGTCAGTGTTTGGTCAGTGTTTAGTCAGCGATTATCATCATTGATTGTGAGCCAAAACAAAGTGTGGAGGCTACACAAGGATAAGGTATAATGGAAGGATTCGCACTTGTTTTGTGTTTTTGACCTGCACCTTGTTTTGCTCACAATCACTGATGCAAACACTGAACAACCACTGACTGTCTGAACGTAGCCTTACCGAAATGATAAGGAAAGGGACAAATGGGGCAAAACTGACGCAGTTGCGACCAAAAACTTTAGCGGTGCATGGCTTCTGCAGTTTTCAAATTGAATGATAAGAGGGGATTTTTGGGTTTGTCATTCTGTTTCAGGCTACTTTCACACTTGCGGTAGCCTTTTTCGTGCTACTGCAAGTCCACCGTGCTGGTGGAAGTCCGCTCCGGACCCATCCACTATAATGGAGGCGGGCTGGAGGTCCGGCCGCAGCACGGCAAACATGCCGAGAGGCAGCCAGAATAAAACCGCAGCATGTTGTAGTTTTATTCCGACCGCCTCTCGGCATGTTTGCCATGCTGTGCCCGGACTTCCAGCCCGCCTCCATTATAGTGGATAGGAGCGGACTTCCGCCAGCACGGTGGACTTAAGTTGCGGTAGCACGGATCCAGCAGGCTGTTCCCCCACCGGAACAGCCTGTCGGAAAAGGCTACCCCAAGTGAAAGTAGCCTCATCCGCATATATGTCCTAATAATCGTATTGCCCATGTGGTTTTGCAGGTGAAGCGTCTGTTTCCTGGCAAAATGAGGGATTGCCCTCATCATTCCAAACATTCAAACTGCAGCGGCCACGTGCTGCTCTGTCTTTCGGCTGTA
The DNA here is from genome assembly GCF_014858855.1 of Bufo gargarizans. Classification (NCBI taxonomy): domain Eukaryota; kingdom Metazoa; phylum Chordata; class Amphibia; order Anura; family Bufonidae; genus Bufo; species Bufo gargarizans. The sequence goes on along the minus strand of NC_058082.1, from coordinate 122,315,785 downwards.
TTGCACCCACGACAGTGCTGCTTACCCTAATTCCACTTAAAACCTGAAAGGAGTGACTATACCAGCTGGACACCCTGGTCTCTAAAGGAGGTTGCTCCATTGCTCTGAAGATGTTCCCCGAGAAGTGGGCATATTACAGGGTTTGTTTAGTCGGAGCAACCATTTTAAGCTGCTTTATTCATCTCTGTCAGAACTGCTAGAGTCTCTAGCAGTCCCAGGGGTTGGACCCCACCGATCATATACTTAAAGGACATCTGTCAGCAGACTTGTACCTATGACACCGGCTGACCTGTTACATGTGCACTTGGCAGCTGAAGGCATCTGTGTTGGTCCCATGTTCATATGTGTCCACATTGCTGAGAAAAATTACGTTTTATATATGTGCAAATGAGCCTCTAGGAGCAACGGGGGCGTTGCCATTACACCTAGAGGCTCTGCTCTCTCTGCAATTGCTGCACCCTCCATATATTAAAACTTAATTTTTCTCAGCAATGCGGACACATATGAACATGAGACCAACGCCGATGCCTTCAGCTGCCAAGTGCACATGTAACAGGTCATAGGTACAAATCTGCTGACAGATGCCCTTGAAAAGTATTCCAATGAATAAATGTTTTAAAATGTTTTCTAATCTTTCAGAGAGCTTGCCTCTTCTGCACATATGTACCCACACTGTATGCCCTCTCAAGGTCCAAAGAGCATTGTTAGAAAGTACTAGATTTGGTGAAGCTAGGGTACTATGTGTTAATAGAGCTGGCTAGAAGAAAATGAATTAGGGCCCATTTACTTGAGGTGATACAGTGGGCAATGATTAAGAACGTTCCTGATAACTGGCCCTATCCTTGGCCCATGTAAAAGGGCTTTTACAGGTAATGCTGCCCCATATCGTGCACTGTTTAACTGTATGGTTTATAGAACAGTGATCAGATTTAATGTACTAGTATAGTATAGTATTATAGTCAATAGAGTCTGTTCGGTGCAATGTGGACCAGGTATGTGCAGAATACAGCACCCCCATTATTCTCCTTCTTCTGCTACTCTAATGGAGCAGAACAGCAGACATTGCTTACACTGGTGTGAACCCAGCCTTAGTACGGCCATTCTAATAAACTAACAGTAGTAGTCTGTTCAAATGGCTAATAGGACATTTCTTATACTTTTAGAAAACATCTAAAAAAAAAATAATATCACTGACTTATCAACAAGATCAGATCAATGTTGATGAAATAATTTGTCTAGGATCCAGTCATCGTATAATAAGTAGGTGACATATGTGTGCAGACATAACATGCGATCAACCCTTAACTACACTCCTCAACATTGAAATTGCAACACCAAGAAGGAAAAGCTATGGAATTATGTAAATCGCAGGACCAATAGACATGTTAATGATATGCAAACAATAATAAAAGAAAACAAAATATGTAAAACACCTTGATTTATTTAGTAACGCGTATGAGTGCCACGCGCAGAAATACACAAACTTACACACCTTGCCATGCTATCATTAAAGTTTTAAATGGCTGTCTGAAGAATGTTCTGCCATACTGAATGCACTTGGGGACTTAAATTTGCAAGATCCGTTGCTGCGAGCTCCATTTGCAATTCCAGATCAATGATGTCCCAGATGTGCTTGATGGGAGACAGGTCCGGAGGCGTTACATGCAATGCTAGCATGTTTAGGCCACAGTACCACGAGCAACATGCGGCCTGGCATTGTCCTGTTGAAAAACAGTTCCTGGGACACTTTGGGGAAATGGCCGTACCTCTGGTTCCACAACCAAATCAATGCAATGTTGAGCTGTTTGTGTACCTGAAATGAAAACTAGATGGTCCAGCTACCAATCATTATGCCACTCCACATCATAATCCTTGGCGTCGGATCAGTGTAATGTTCTCTTGTGAAATCCTCTTCATGGCATTGCCCAAATGATCTCCAGACCAATTTACAGGTATCACTAATAATTAAAAACAGCTGAAGAGGCACTGAGCCCCACATGGTCGCTCAGCTACGAAAAGCGTCACAGCGAGCACTCCACGTGACCCACAGTGTTTACTTCTGCCAGTCCCTGTGCTGGGCATGCGCACTCCATCTTGAGATGGGTGCAGCAATTTTGAAAAATGGCAAGAAAATGGGCATTCCAGATATAGAAATAGAGACATTCTTGATCTTCAAAAGGAAATCAGATAGTGTCTCTTATGTATGATCTAGTATTAACTGCAAACTGTCTCAAAAGTCGGTCCAATACAACCGCAGCGGGATTCAAAATAAAATCAGTCTCCACGACAATTGGACGGCCCGGTGGGGACTCAAGGTTCTTATGAATCTTACGGAGACAATACAGAACCAGAGTCATAGGATGTTTAGGTAATAAAAGGGAATTCATATCCTTATCAATAAGGTCAGTAGCAAAAGCTAACATTTTTAAACTCTTCTCAATCATGAACTTAGGATCCAAAGACACTTTCCTATACACCAATAGGAATTCGCCAATCTCTCAAGATCAAGGATGTCTCTATTCCTGATAAGGCTTTGTTAGTTTAATTTAATGTTGTATCTTTGTATACTTCGGTCAAAACAGGTTTTGGAAACTTCATCTTTTTCTAATCCCTGTAGGGAATTTATTATGGACCCACTGGAGATTATTTTGACGTGCAATTATTTTTTGTTTGGCGACGACTTTTGGTTCCAGACCCGCGGTACCGCTATGGGCTCAGATGTCGCGCCAACTTATCTTAACATCTTCATGGCCCGGATGGAGGAGACTGTCGTCTATGTGTCCCACCACTTCTTTTATGTGCTGGGGTGGTGGAGATACATAGATGACATTTTCCTCATTTGGACGGGTATATCAGGTCAGTTGCAGGAACTTTTTGCATTCCTGATTAAGATAGACGATGATATTAAATTCACCATGACATGTTCAGATACATCGATTCCGTTTTTGGATACTTTGGTGTATAAGGAGGATAACAGATTAAAAACTGACTTGTTTCGGAAGTCCACTGATAGGAATAATCTTTTACATTATCAGAGTTGCCGCCCAAAATCCATCATCCAATCACTTCACTTCAGCCAAATGCTGAGGGTTGAACGGATTGTGGATGATGAATTAAAACGCCAACAACGTATGGATGAAATGAGCACTAGATTAAGTGCTTGTGGATATCCTTATCATTGGATACAGGCTCATCGGCGTAAGGCCATTACCCATGATAACATTTCTTCCAATATTAACAAAGGTCCTTCTCTAAAGCGCATTGCTTTTGTTTCCACCTATGGTAGAGGGAGTGGACAGATATCATCAATAATCCGTAAGCACTGGTACATGCTAGATCATTTTTCCCATGAGATTCCTGAGTTTTCACATCCACTACTGTTCTCTTATAGACGGCCCCGGAATATACGTGACAGATTAGTACATGCTGATATTGGCTCTATCTGTAATCCGGTATCGGCTATCATCAATAAGAAAGGCTGCTACCCTTGTTTGAGCTGTGAAAATTGTACACAAATGTTGAAGGGTGATATTTTTCTTCACCCAAGTAACCAGAAAAAATACTTTATTAGGCATTTTTTGACCTGTAGATCAGAATATGTAATTTATGTTTTGCTTAGTCCTTGCAATTTAATCTATATTGGGGAGATGACGACTGAATTGAGATTGCGAATAAATAACCATAAATCTAAAGATTGATCTTCCAGTAGCTAGACCCATTAAAGAAGCAGGACATAGGGTCAATCAGTTCAGATATTATATTTTGGACCATATTCCCCCTTTGTTGGGGGGGGGCGAGAAGATCGGTTGTAGGTGCTTCCGTTATGTGTACGGACTCCTATGGAATGGCTGTGGTCGGATTGCTGTGTTTGTCGCGCAACATTCTAGACTGCGGTCGCAGTACCCCTTATTAATATTGGTGTGGGGGTCCTGCCCTCTTGGAGTGCATGCTTAATGCCAGAATTGCACCTTTACCATATAATATATTTTGTCTTTTCTATATTTGGATTGCCCATTTTCTTGCCATTTTTCAAAATGACTGCAACCCATTTCAAGATGGAGTGTGCGCAGTGACTGGCAGAAGTAGACACCGCGGGTCACGTGGAGCGCTCGCTGTGAGGCTTTTCACAGCTGAGCGACCACGTGATGTGTCTCACACGTCTCATGTGATTCTATATGGGCGTGCGCTGTTTTAGATCCTGGGCATGCGCTATGGGGTTGTGGGGATGCTGTCTTGGATTCCTCCTGTATTTTTATGCTCCATGTGGTTGGATATATGGTAGGGGGCGGTACACATGGTTTGATCCTGAATAATCATGGGAGCTTAGTGCCTCTTCAGCTGTTTTTAATTATTAGTGATTGGAAGAATGAATGCTTTTATATGCACTTGAGCACTTTATATCAATCATGTCACTTTGGCTATATTGATCTTCACTTCTATATCATGTATTTTATTGGAATTTATGTTGTGGATGATATTACAGTATATGTGTTTTGACCCTATATTTGTATGCTTGAAAATGGCTGCATTGGGCAGCTGAAACATTGCTGATGTTGGGTGAATAAACTTTAACTTTCTTTGGAGGGCTGCCTTCCCTGCATTTGTCTGGATATTGGTAAGGACTTTGCCTCCTTGTAGGCTTGCACCTTATTTTTTTGCTTTTGCTTTTTTTTGCTTTTTTCTTTTGCCTGCGGTACTGCTCCGCGTGTGTGTTTTTGTTGTCTTGGAGTTAGAGATGCCAGTCATTTGCCCAAGAACTATTTATTGGACATTATAAATGGAACCTGGTTCATTTTGCTTATTTATTTTTTTACAGTTAATTAATTTATTTATTAATGATTGAGTTTGGTACTTGATCTTCTCCTTTGAATGTAAAAGAAGAGGTGGTGTTTGGTAATTGGGTATAAGCATGTAGGAGGCAAAACTGACAGCTTCGGTATAATCCCTCATAGTACTACATTCAGCGAAAAAAACTGCCCTAAGCAGGATGGATTCCTTACCATCTTCTTGAAAATCAGGCTCTCCGAGACGGCTAGTGTTATCAAGAAAACCCTGAAGGGATGACATTCTAAATGGTCTATTCATAAGATGTGCAGACAAACAACAGACACTTATCCAACCAATTTACAAGACAATTGCTAGCAAGCAGTTCAGTGCTGCAGGTCCAGTGTGAAATTTGTGATAAGTAATTGCTGAAAGCAGCATGTCTTAGATGAAATTGGTCATTTTTCCAGAATGCCCGTTTGGGGTCAGAGCCATTGAATCTATACAGACAACTGTGTCTTTAATGAGTTGCTGGTAATTGGGATCGTAAAGTTGTTTTATACTATTGTCAAGATGTGATCATATTAGTGAGCATGTATATAATAACTTACATTATGTGCTGATGTGTTATGTTTATTTAAGCAGGTAGGTACATCCAACGCAATGAACATGCACAGAACTCAATGTACTCAGTTGTATGGAGTACTTGTGTAAATAAGCTTAATCCTTGGTGATTGCACTTGGCCAATTTGTGGGCTTGCAGGATAACATACAACATGCGCTTTTTCAACTCAGCTTTTTTTTATGGGTAGGGTTCGGGAGGGAGGTTAAAGGTGTTGTCCCAACTGGGACATTGATGGCATATCAATAGGATATGCCATAAATGTTCAATAGTTGTGGGTCCCAACTCTGGGGCCGCTTCTATCTCAAGAACAGGGCCCCACTATGAACAGAAAGCACACCACACAATACCCTTTAACATCAGTTAACAAGACCCCCCTCAACGTTCTAATTCTACCACTGGGGAGAGGTTACGGAGGGCCAGGAGCTAGAGCCATTTAAGCATGTATGTTATGCATGGTCTCCAATGTTTGTAGGAGAAGCTAGCCCTGTGTGAAAGACTGCTGTAGGACATACATAATCTAAAAGTCTATTCCCACTATAGACATTTATGGCATATCCATGGGATAGTTAATGAATTTTTGATAGATGCATTCCTGCCAACCATGGCATCTAGGCATTAAATAATTAGAGAGGTGGCCTTACACTAGCATGGCTCCCTCCATTCACTTCTATGGGAGCAAACAGCTGAGCAAGACTCCTGTTAAGGAGATTGATGTGGGTCGCATATCCTGTAAATATGCAATAAACGTCCAAGGTGGGAATAACACTGTTATGTATGCTCACATACCGTCTTTTTAACAATTTTATCTTGATTTGTTTGTATTTTTTTATGAAAAGTTGGACTGGATACAAACGAGGAGAGAAGGGTCCTTCTTGAACTATCTAAAATATTGGGTGGTATGAATATAGAGATGTTTTATCATAAGTAGTTTTGTAATTGGTTATTTAGTGTAGACAATCCCTTGGTACATTTAAGGCTATGTGCGATTATCTAAGGTCTCACCTCTGGAAAGCCCCTGCGATTAGGGGTTAGGGAAGACATAATGAAAATTCTCATAATTTTCAATGATAAACCCTACAATTCTATACCAATGAGAACCAGCCTACTGTATTGGCTGGGTAGCTGAAAGGATGCTGATTCCAAATCTATACTTTTGTATCTTTGTGCTCAATTGCATTCCCCCACAGTATCCAATCAATGATAGACCATTATCGTTTGAGAAGAAGTCAGCTATGTTTGATATTTTAGTCTGATAGTCGGACAAAAGATCTTATGTTCAAAGAAAGATCATTTGAGAACAATAGATCTTTCTTTGAAAGAACATTCCCAGGAAGATCTTTCATCCATAGCCTGATTTAATGGAACATGTATGGGCAGTTTGAACAACTGCAATGGCCGATATGTGTATGGTCATGTCTGTGAAATGAATGTTCACCAGAGGATTGTTTGTTCAACCATGAAATAACTTATATCTAATGTGTATGGCCACCTTAAGTCTGCAAGCACTTCATGTTCTGCATGCTAATGAAGCTATTAAAGGGCAGCATAAATTAGTGACAGAAAAGCTGATCTCAGCGGTGTGTCACTCATGAGCTAATAGTAAGTGGTTGCCGAGAACCAGCATCATAATCATTGTAGCACAGGCCTTGAAAAGAGTCAAATCTACCTGAGAAGAGTCCTGGTTATTCATAATCTCCTGCTCTCTCACCCATCTGCTGATGATTGGCAGTTCTCTACTAGACAGAAAGGGAGAAAACTAGATAGAAGACGGTCAGTCATCAGCAGGTGGGCAGGAGAGCAGAAATTCATGACTAACCAGGACTCTTCTCAGGTGGCCATGACTCTTTTCCAGGCCCAGTCTGCAATGATTGTGATGTTGGTTCTCGGCAACCACTTACTTTTTACTTATCAATGACTGACCGCTGAAATCAACTCACCTGTCTCTACTTTATGCTGCCGTTAGTATGGGCAGCATAAAGGTGATGACAGGTTCCCTTTAAAGGTTTATTCAGGTTGTAGCAGGTTATTCCTTATCTACAGATGAGGGGATAACTTTTAGCTCAGTGGGAGTCCTACAGCTGGGATCCCTACTGATCATGAGATTGGAGACCCTATACTGCATGGAGCCCCCCAAAATAAATGGAGCAGCGGGTTAAGCATAAATTATGTGAGTTCCAGAGATAGCCAAGCTCTTATATAACCAAAACTCACATAGAGATGAATGGAGTGGCGGTGCACATACTCGACCTATCTCTTCATTCATTTCAGGGGTCCCTGTGAACTATGGGGTCCACATTCTTGTGATCGGTGAGGGTCCCATCAGTAGATTTCCCTGGATCTAATAGTTATCCCCTGTCCTGTAAATAGAGGATAAGTTGCCACAACTAGAATACCCCTTTGAGAGTCACACTGTACTATTTCACCAAGCAGAAGTCCAGAGTATGTAGTATATGGACCATTTGGGGCTTACTCCCTTACCAATAATGGGGACTAAAATGATGACCCCACTTATCTCCTCCATTAGCTAAACACATTTAATTGCATATGAAGGCGGTTTGGAAATGTGAGCAAGTAAGAAGTATGACAATGAGGTCCTAAACTATTGGTAGCTTTTATGTTTAAGACTTTCTACAAATACAGAAAGATATTCAAATCCTCCTTTTCAGGGATTGTTGTAATATCCTTGAACTAGGTACGAGCTTTGCTGGCCGCAGGGTCCAGTTGCACAAATAAAGAACAATGTAAGACTGGATTCCCTTCCTGTTAATCAATAATCCTTTTGTGTTCACAAATTGGTAACATAGTCTAGGTAAACAGGGGGTGACTACATAATGGTTTCCCCACTTCCTATTATCCTCAGAAGACAGTTTCTACCATGGTCAATCAACTACACAAGTTTCTGTCTCTATATTATATATGAAAACACGTATGATTTTTTTAAGCGTTTAGCCCCCTTCCAGTGGTCGTGCCTGGATTAAAACCTATTTTTCTGGAAAAGTTAGTAAAAATGAATGATGAATGAAATGAATAATACAGATTATAATCCATACAGTATCTTTAGTAATATAATGTACATATTAGCTTTAAAATGATGACAGTGACTCTAAACCTACACAAGCTCATCGAACTAAAAAATCATTTTTTTTTTACTAAGAATACAAGTGTAACATTTTCATAGACTATCTGTAAATTTACAATCAGTTTACAACTCTGGGTGGTTGACCAGTGGAGTCTGCAAAGTTTTGGCTCCTCGCGGTGATTCACGGTGAAGTCCTTCTGCCTGTCTGATCAGCAGCTGGTGGTGGCTGTGATTGACAGATGCCCTCCTGCACTAATGGCCAAGATTGGACAAAAACTTGATCGTCGGGGCTGATCATTTATTACTGATAAGACTTCAATAACAAATATCCAATGGATCCAGCACCTTGGAATTTAGAATAAAACTGAACTTTTATTTACATGATTAAGAACTCCATGGTGTCCTTGATGAAGCGCGATCTCCCTGAAATGCGCCCCCGCTGTTTCATGCAGTACTGGGAGGGAGGATGGGGGGGGGGGTTTATATCTCACCCAGATTGCTCGGATGGGTGAGATGAAAGGATGTGTGGTTTCAGCAAAGTATAGTTTTCTGGAGAAAAAAAGTGGGGGTTAGTCGGCACATCCCAGTGCGCAGGTGCACATTATCACGGCTGAAAGCACAAAAGCAGAAACATACACAATGCAATAGCACTTTGCAAGCACAAATAATAATGTAAATACAATAGTGCCATACTCACTATAGAAAATGTCCTAATGCTAATGCTACATTATAAATGTGAGAATTTTGTACAAAATCATTTGTGCCTGTCCACCAACGACAAGGCGATCTCTTTAGGACAAGAACCTTCACTAAATACTACCTCAGCTGGTGTCATACTGGCCTCCATTAAATTCAAGTAATGCAGGTTTCACATGCATGCTAAGCCCACACTGTATTATACCTCTTCTGGTACCCCAATGGCCTCCATTAAATTCAGGGAATGCAGGCTCCATATGCATGATGAGTCCACTCTGTATTTTAGCTCTCCTGGTTCCAAATGGCCTCCAATAAATGCAGGGAGAGCAGGCTACAGCTTTATACTTGCACTAATTAAAATCAGCCCATTGAACAGACAGGTTAGTTGGGAGGGCACGACCAATGAAGTCAGCCACACCTCCAATGCAGACTACAAAGAAAAAAAAATGGGGGTTATTCAGCACCTCTCAATGTGCAGGTGCATGTCGCCAATGCTGAAAGCACAAAAGCAAAAAAAAGTTTGTGCCCATTCACAAGAAAGGTAGTAGGGAGGATCGGACAACTATAGGCCAGTAAGCCTGACATCAATAGTGGGGAAATTAATGGAAACCATACTTATGGAAAGGATTGTGGAACATCTAAATCCCATGGATTGAAAGATGAAAAACAGCATGGGTTTATTTCAGGGAGATCATGTCAAACTAATCTTATTGGTTTTTTTGGGGTGACTAAAATAATAGATGGCGGAGGTGCAGTAGACATTGCTTATCTAGACTTTAGTAAGGCTTTTGATACTGTCCCACATAGAAGGCTTATCAATAAATTGCAGTCTTTGTGCGTGGACTCCCATATTATTGAATGGATTAGGCAGTGGCTGAGGGACAGGCAACAGAGGGTTGTAGTCAATGGAGTATATTAAGACCATGGTCTTTTTACCAGTGGGGTACCTCAGGGATCTGTTCTGGGACCCATATTGTTTAATATCTTTATCAGCGAAATTGCAGAAGTGCCTCGATGGTTAGGTGTGTCTTTTTGCTGATGACACAAAGATTTGTAACAGGGTTGATGTTCCTGGAGGGATACACCAAATGGAAAAGGACTTAGGAAAACTAAAGGAATGGTCAAAAATCTGGCAACTAAAATGTAATGTTGATAAGTGAAAGATAATGCACCTGGGGGGTAAAAACCCAAGAGCAGAATATAAAATCAGTGATACAGTCTTAATCTCAGTATCTGAGGAAAGGGATTTAGGGGTCAACAATGCACCAAAGGGTGTGTGCACACGCTGCGGATTTCGTTTCAGAAAAGCTGCAGGTTAGATGCAGTTTCATTCTTTGCGTATAAACTGACATGCTGCAGATTTCAGCTGCAGAATTTTCAGCTGCATTTTTTTTAAACGCTGCATATGGATGAGAACTCTGAAATTCTTGTCCACTTTGCTGGTACTGTACAACGCTGCGGATTTGTTACACGAAAATCCGGATTGGCAAATCTGCAGCTAATCAGTCACGTGTGAACCCCGCCTAAAGCCTCATTCACACGTCAGTATTTTGGTCAGTGATTGTGAGCCAAAACCAGGAGTGGAGCCTCCACAGACATAAGGTATAAGGGAAAGATCTGCGCCTGTTCTGTGTTTAGATCCGCACCTGGTTTTGGCTCAAAATCACTGATGGAAATCACTGACCGAACACTGACGTGGGAATGCGGCTTAAGGCTACTTGCACGTGAGAGAGGGTGAACACATGAATTTTTGTGCAGATTTATGTGTCTGCAGCATATCTGCATCAACATCCACAATGTCTAACAGTGGTTTTTGGTGAGGATTTGATGCGGTTTTGCTGCAGTTTTCACCCTTCCATTAAAAAGGGTGAAATCCGCAGCAAAAACCGCAAACGTAATTGACATGCTGCAGATTTGGAAATACGCACTACAGGTCAGTTTCCTCATGGAAAAATACAGGGTACATGAGATTAGTGTAATCATGCACTTTGCTGGTACTGTAATACGCTGCGTTTTTTCTGCACAAAATCTGCGTGTACAAACTGCACGTATTCTGCGATGTGTGCAGGTAGCCCTTTAAAGCTGTGCGTGGTCTTTATAACTTGGCGTACAATGCGGTATGAATAGAGTCTGAAATCTAGTGTATGTGACAAAATTAAAATTGTGCCACTGTCATGTGCTAAAGAAACGAATAAAAAGGGAAAAAGTAAAAAATTCAGGATAATTGCTAGAATATCAATAGCAAGAACGGACAATTCTCAACATCCAAAAACAAGGGAAATCCAAGCACAAATGGACGGATTTATACCTGCCTCACAATGGGCATATTTCAGAAACAGAAGATTATAGCTTTACGTGTTCAGTCGTTTCAATCGAGCGGTCAGGTAGCAGGGGGCAGAAAACGAAATCTCCAAAAACATTCCTTGTTCACCCGACTATTAAGACGGTCTTGATGGAATGCTGATGGAACGGAAGACGTCCTGATGCATCCTGAACGGATCTCTTCCCATTCAGAATGCATGAGGACTAAGGGGAATGGTTTTCTTTCCGGTATTGAGATCCTCTGCCGGATGCAAGTGTGAACGTAGCCTTAGACCCCTTGTGGATGAGCATGAGCAGATTAGGTCCGGGTATGTTGCGGATGCGTTCAGTGAAAAATGCGCAATTTTGCAAGCAAGTTCAATCAGTTTTGTATGTGATCGCATTCAGTTGTTCAGTTTTTGTCACGCGGGTACAATGTGATTTAATGCGTTTTTTTGCATGCGTGATAAAAACTGAAGGTATACAAACAACATCTCTTAGCAACCATCCATGAAAAACGCAAGCAAGTGCGGATGCGATTTTCACGCAGCCCCATTCACTTCTATGGGGCCACTGTTGAAAAACACAGAATATAGAAGATGCTGCGATTTTCACGCAACGCACAAGTGATGCGTGAAAAACAATGCTCATGTACAGAGACCCATTGAAATGAACGGGTCCGGATTCATTGCGTTCGCCTCACGCATTGCACCCGCGCGGAATACTCGCTCATGTGAAAGGGGCCTTAGACTACTTTCACCTCTCCGGCAGGCTGTTCCAGGAATCGACTGAAGCGGTTTTTGTCTGGCCAATCCCAGGCATATTTGCCGGTTAACAGTCGCACTATAGTCAATGGGGTCCGGCAGGCAGGCGGCCGTATCCAGCAAAGCCAGATCTGGAGAAATCCTCTGCTGGAACTGTCTGCCACAGATGTGAAGCTAGCCTAATAAACTCTGTGTGAACATACCCTGAGGACTATGTGACAACTGATGGGAGAGGCTAGCGGTCTGTCCTGAATTGGTAATCAAAGGGGGTCATTTATCAAACTGGTGTAAAGTAGAACTAGCTTAGCTGCCCTCAGCAACCAATCAGATTGCACCTTTCATTTTCCAAAGACGCTGCCAAAAATGAGAGGTGGAATCTGATTGGTTGCTATGGGCAACTAAGCCAGTTCTACTTTACATTAGTTTGATAAATGACCCCTCCTGTGTCTATGGCAGTGTAATAGCCTGTGTTGTCCTGACTACATATGTCAGTCCACAGGGACACTGGAGTGGAGGCACTATTTGGTGACAGTGTACGGTGTGGCAGCAGCACACACACCGGGAGGCCCAGGTGACAGGAGCGTCTATGGGAGGGAGTGCATTCACCTCAGTATTCTCCGCGGTTCAAACTATTGACCGCTCTCAGCCAATCAGGAGGGCGGTGGGCGGGGCCTCGGCGACTTTCTCGTGAATGAGGAATGTGGATGAGACGAGCGCTGTCAGATACTCCGTGGTGTCCGGCTCAGCCACCGCACGGTACCGCGTGCCATGTGCACAGGGCGCTACTGACCCCACAGCACCGCTGTCGCTGTCCAGGATGGAGCATTTGGCGGGGAGATGGATTCTGTTATTTCTCCCGTATCTTGTCATGGAATTTGTCGCCGCTCAGAACGGTAAGTGTGGACGACAGGTGAACGCGGTCGCCGTGCGCTCTGGGCGTGTGAACGGTCACCTAGTAATGTGGAGCAGGGCACAGAGGTGACTTGTCTAGGACAGGCACTGCTGGAGGTCATTTGCTGGGCAGGCTGTGACTGGCTGCCCCGTGCAGGTACCTTTGAACTTGCTCCGGCAGCAGTGGAACCTGTTCTCTCCTCTCCGCCTTTTGATGCGATTGTTTTCGTAATTTGCTCCTTCTGACCGACCCGGGAAGGCATTGTGTACGGCGGTTTCGGGAAGGTGTGTCTTAAAGGTGCAGCGTTTTCTGACTTGTTGGAGAAGAGATCTACAAGTTGCTTTTCTCGTTCCTTTAGTTTCTTTTTGGCGTCATTTGTATTTTTTTTTTCTTAAAGAATTATGAGAATTTTTCACCAGTAATCAAGTGACCTGCCCCGAGCTGTCAGTTCAGAGCCCTATGGAAACCAGAATGAGTAAAGGGTTAAATGCTCACTCACACTGCCCACATCAGATGCAGTGGGGTTCAGCCTGGCCGTGGCAGAAGAACTGGCATCAAAGTGGGCAGAAGGACACTCTTCACTGACTTCCTTGTGGGGTGGTGTCCACCTCCTATCCCTTGGTTGAACTTCAACCGCATTTACTATGTAACTAATGTTTTTAAAGGGTTAAATAAATTTGGGCCAGTGATCTCACCCTGCAGACATACAGCACAAGAACTGGCATAGAAGTGGGCAAAGGGGCACTTAACCTGTTCAGGCCAAGCTGACCTGTATCTGATGGGAGTCATCACCGTCTGTGTGTCGGCGGTGTGGGGTCAGCGGCCCGAATCCACTTAACCCTTTAAAAACATCAGTCACTTATTCAAATCAGTGAAAAGTGTCCACTCCGATGCCAGTTTTTGTGCCAAGAACAAGTTCCAGGCCAGGCTGATCTCAACTGTATATGATGGCAGCGTGAGATTAATTAACCCTTTAAAAACACCAGTTACTTATTCAAATCAGTGAAAGGTGTCTGCCCACTTTGATGCCAGTTCTTCAGCCATGACCCTGTTTGTGCCAGGCTCATCTTAACTGGATATGATGTTAGTGGCCTAAATTCATTTAACCCTTTAAATCACCCTCTTCTATGCCCACTTTGATGCCCATTTGTGTGCCAGTCATTTTTGTTTTCATGACACTTTGAGCTGATTTTACCTCAGGACAAACAACCAAGTGCAAGTTACTGTATTACTGGTGAAAAGTATTGGTTAGGAAAATAAAAAATACACATGATGTGAATAAGAAACAACTTCAGCTTTGTGATCCATAGGGTTAATAGCAATCCCAGAACCATGAAGGGCACGAATGAGTACAGAGCGCTTCACATGTGCGCAAGAGAGCCTGCTGGAGCCCCTGGGTCCGGTGTTACCTGGCGGTACCAGAATGCTCGCCGGACCCAATGACTGGACGTTTTTGTCAGTGGCTTTTGTGCATTTACCAGGTTGTGGCCAGAGCTCCATCGGACCCCATTATAGTTAATGGGGCAGATAGGCATTGCAGTACTGGTAATACCGGATCCAGAGAGCTCCAGCCCGATAGATCTTTTACCACATCTATCTATTATCTATATCTCATATCTATCTATTATCTATCTTATCTATCTAATAACTATCTATCTTATCTCTATCCATCTCATATCTATTATCTATCATCTATCTATCTTCTATCTATCCATCTCATATCTATCTATCTATCTATCTATCTATCTATCTATCTATCTATCTATCTATCTATCTATCTCACATCTATTATCTATCCTTCTATCTATTCTATCTATCCATCTCATATCTATCTATCTATCATATATCTATCGATCTATCGACTATCTATCTATCAATCTATCTATCTATCTCACAATCTATTATCTTCTATCTGCTATCTAGCATCTATCTATCTATCTATCTCACATCTATTATCTATCTTCTATCTATCTATCATCTCATATCTATCTATCTATCTATCTATCATCGATCTATCATCTATCTATCTATCTATCTATCTATCGATCTATACTCACATCTATCATATAAATCCTATCCATCTCCATATCTATCCTATCTATCTAGCCATTCTCAGATCTATCTATCTATCATCTATCTGTCCATCTCAATATCTATCTAATCTCACATCTATTATCAATCTTTATCTATCTATCTATCTATCTATCTATCGATCTATCTCACATCTATTATCTATCTTCTATCTTATCTATCCATCTGCATATCTATCTATCTATCTATCTATCTATCTATCTATCTATCTATCATCTATCTGTCCATCTCATATCTATCTATCTCACATCTATTATCAATCTTTTATCTATCTATCTATCTATCTATCTATCTATCTATCTATCATCTATCTGTCCATCTCATATCTATCTATCTCACATCTATTATCAATCTTTTATCTATCTATCTATCTATCTATCTATCTATCTATCATCTATCTGTCCATCTCATATCTATCTATCTCACATCTATTATCAATCTTTTATCTATCTATCTATCTATCTATCTATCTATCTATCTATCTCACATCTATTATCTATCTTCTATCTATCTATCCATCTCATATCTATCTATCTATCTATCTATCTATCTATCTATCTATCTATCATCTATCTGTCCATCTCATATCTATCTATCTCACATCTATTATCAATCTTTTATCTATCTATCTATCTATCTATCTATCTATCTATCTATCATCTATCTGTCCATCTCATATCTATCTATCTCACATCTATTATCTATCTTTTATCTATCTATCTCATATTTATCTATCTATCTATCTATCTATCTATCTATCTATCTATCTATCTATCATCTGTCTATCTACATGTATATACACGTAGGTCTATACCCCTCTTGCTCAGAATGAGGGCTGTATCTTAACTTCCCGGGATGTGTTCACATTGCCACTTTTTATTTCTGTTGTTCCTCCATTATAGGAGCAGAAGGCCAAAAATAATGAAAGCGCCATTTTGCATCTAAACGGCATCCAGGGGATCCCGCTGACTATAACGGAGCCCATCGGGTCTCCATCAGGGTGCCGGTCACTTTACTGCTGCATGCTGTGCTAATATGTCCTGAATTTTTATAAGAATCTGTGTCCCTCCTCTAAGGGCTTGTTCACACCAGCGCTGTGTTACTTGTATTTCTGTTTCATCAAATGAACAAAAAAACTGCTCCATTTTACTCCCCCAGGTGCCCCCCCCCCCATCCCAAAAGATAGCAATGACAGAAGTGAGTGCAGTCGTTTAGCTGTCCATCCACTTGGTTATGGGCACACATTTGTTTACCCAGTGGACCAAAGTCCCAGCCAAGCGCTGCGGGTAAAAGTCTGTGCCCATGACCACTTGGCACCTTCTCCAGGGCTGGGAGCAGGAAGGCGCTGTTATCAGGGTTATGTTGGTGCGTTTGTTGGGAGGAGGTTACTATGTAACCAGAGCGCCGCTCTGAGATTTCTTGAAACATCATCTATTTACTCGTGTATCTCGCATGCAAAGCATTTATGATGCAGCTCTTTGTTGCCAGCTCTCATGCTGGGGCCGCTCAGCCCTCATGGGACCTGTTCTCACACCTTTGTCTAACCTTTACATTTCCATTCTAAGAAGTGGTGTCATAACGCTAAGATATAGCATTCCTGGTCACCCTGATCCTTGGGGCACAGTGGGTGCTGAGCAGTGAGAGTGTGTGAAGCGGCTGCATCGCCAGCCACGCCGTCCCTTCATTCTGAGGATTACAGTAGGGGGTGTCTGACCGCCTAATGATATGCCATCCCTTCTTCTGGTGGGAAAACCCTTACATTTTAGAACATCTTGCTTAGATATGCCATCATTTGTTGATAGTGGGGTCTGACTGCTGAGACCCCCACCAATCGCTGGAACGAGGGGGGCTGCAGCGTCTGTAAGATTTAAAACCCAACTTCAAAACGGTCTTATACGTTTTCAGGACCTTCTCCCGTTTTAAAGCTGTGTTCTATTGAAGGGGTTGTCAGGTTTTAAAAAAAAGTTGTCTACCAGCATAAAAGTTGTGTTCTGCAGTGATGATATGCTGTACATGCACATGATTACTGCAGACAGTCACTGGCCTCATCAGTCTTGGGCCGTACATGCAATAACTGGCCTCAGAAGTCTTGGGCCATACATGCACATGATTACTGCAGCCAATAACTGGCCTCAGAAGTCTTGGGCCATACATGCACATGATTACTGCAGCCAATAACTGGCCTCAGCAGTTATGGGCTATACATGCACATGATTACTGCAGCCAATCACTGGCCTCAGCAGTCTTGGGCCAGTCATGCATGCAATTACTGCAGCCAATCACTGGACTCAGCAGTCTGGGACCATACATGCACATAATTACTGCAGCCAACCACTGGCCTCAGCAGTCTTGGGCCATACATGCAAATAACTACTGTAGCCAATCACTGACCTCAGCAGTCTTGGGCCTTACATGTTAGCATTACCACGGAGTGATCTGCTAAAGTGGTCACATACATGGGGGCCACTGTACTGCTGACGTTCATCAAAGATCAGCAGAAAACACTGACGCAGTGGCGTGGGAGAGGTGGGGGGATTAACAGGACAGTACAGTTTTTTTTAAATCATTTTTCATTTTTCCATTTGTTTTCTTAATTCCAAGCAGTCCCTCTGACAGTGTTCTCTGGAACTATATGAATGACGTCTATTGATGAGGCCGTTCCTACCTTCTGGTACATTTTGTGTTGTAGGGACAATGATCGCATATTTTGTAGCTGGCACACAAAGAGTCCATTACTAATTAATTAGAATGAGAAGGAAATAGTTGCATACTGTATACACTGGGGCCAGTACCTGCTGTTATTACCGCTGTTGGATCAGCATATTCCAAGCTCTACCAACTTACAATCCGGGGCAGACAGGACTCTGCAGAACAGCCGTGTGGTACAATGCTGTGATGTGCCACTTCAATAACCTCCTGTATAAAACAGCTCGCCGGACTGGAATCCCGTAAAATCGGTCTGGAAATCATGGGGACTGATTGTGGGCAGAGGTTGTAGACACGCCAGAGGCCCGTCAGTGAATCGCCAATGTGTGCTGTCCGTGCACACATCCATTGACTTTAAGGTGCCTATTCACACATCAGTGGGTTTCCACGAATTGCGGGGCTGTTGAAAGCATGCCCTATTTTATCCGTCATTACAGAGCCCTCATGCCTATTATTGTCTATGGGTCCATGAAAACCACGGAAACAACATGGATGTCATCCGTGTTTGCTCCGCAGTTTTCACGGCCCATTGGTAGGAGTTGTTCTGGACAATAATTCTCAGCCCAGCAGTGTCCGTGGACAAGAACTGCCAAGTAAATGTGCATGCTGGGAGTTGTAGTTTCACGGCAGCTGGAGTTTGCTGATCCCTGCTCTATTCTTTCCTTTAAAAAATCTATAGGATCCTTGAGGAGTCAATACACAACAATTCCATCGTAGACGCCACAGCTCTGGTAATAACGGACGCCATGATGCTAGTGGGAGGCTTACTGTACTTTCACACTTTTCTGGTACTTTCAGTTATTCTTTTCCGGGTTTTAAATCCGGTAAGGGGCCTCAATACCGGAAAAAAAAAAAACGCTTCCATTTTGTCCCAATGCAAAAGCAATCCGTTCAGTATGCATCAGGATGTCTTCCGTTCCGTCCCTTGTACGGTAGTTGACCGGTCAAAATACCGCAGCTCGCTGCTGTATTTTTTCCGGACAAAATTCCGGAACACTACCGCACTTGCCGGATTTCCATTGAAATGTATCAATGCCGGATCCGTTACTAAGTGTTCCGGAAATTGCTGCATCGCCAGATCCGTTTTTTCAGTCTGCGCATGCACAGTTCTTTCTAGCTTTGAAAAAATGGAATACTGGATCGGTTATTCTGGATGATACCGGAAAGACAGATCCGGTATTTCAATGAATAAGTCTAACATCCGGAAAAAAAAGATAACCGTTTGCATACGGATTCCCGGATCCGGCAGGCAGTTTTGAACTGAACTGAACTGCCTGCCGGAGTCTAACGACGCTAGTGTGAAAGTAGCCTTATACTGTGATTAGGCAATAAATGCACAACTATGAATTCTGAAAAACCTGTGTAATAATATATGTCGATCAATGTATCGGGTTCAGAACTATGGAAGGCGATAACTGGACACTATGGAAATGTAGGAATAGTAAATACGTGTAGCAGAATCGCACTGGGGCATGGTAAGAGATAGTCGGCCTGTGGGTACAGTACCACGCCAACAACATATTTCACAATTCGAAAGTATGAGAAATATTTAATGACATCGATAGATATAAAGCAAACAGGAAATTGTAAAGGACGGGTTGTGCAGCCAGCAGGATGCTATGCAAAGCTTCTCCGTGACCTTGTACGCCGCGCTGTTTGGCTTCATGGTAAGTGGGACGCTGGGATGGCTGCATGCTTCTGCTTTCTTCTGATGTGCATGGCAAATCAATGGTGGGAAACATGACCTATTCAATATAAAAAAGACTTTGATCCTCCAGGAAAGTGCTAAATCACATTTGCACTGAAGCATTGGAATAAAGGGCTCTTTGGTAACAGTAGCCTGTGCAGCGCTCTCCCACGCGTTTCTGTATGAAGCGTATAGGAACATATCAGAACCTACCACCGGCTCATGTAACGCTTATTTCTGGATTCTTGTAATAATCTATAACAATCTAGAAATGCAGGGATAAATCATAGCAGTCACTGGGGGCCTCCACAATGCCCCCAAAAAAGTTTCATGTGGTGTTTTTGAGGCATATTGTTCCACAGAAACCACCGCAGTCAGATCTTCTCTGCGCATCAATAAGGAATTATTTACGACTAGTGTGTTCAAAAGAGCCATAAAAAAGTACAAACGTGAAGGAAGCCTTAAAGGGGTTGTCCAGAGTATCTTCTATTTTTCACCAAACTGCCAGAGGCCTAAACAATCTTGCACTTAATTTCTTCAGCCCGCTCCGACCCAGCGCTTTTGATGGGTGATATCCCATACACTGCTGCAGCCAATCAATGGCCACAGTGGTAACGATTCGTTTAAATCTCAGCTCATTCTGGGCTTAGGAGTCCAATGCGTGGTGTTATCAGCATTTGGTAAGTGTGGATAGAGAGATACCTATCAAGTCATTAGTAAGACCACCCAATGGATGTAGGAAGAGCAGAGATTTACATGAATAAATGATAAGTTTTATTGAACATTTTCCCACAAAACTATACAGCAATCTGCTCAGCTCCTCCTGCTCTATAAAGTGCTGCAGATTAGACTGCATTTTCAGTGTGACCGGTTCACTTTAATTTGTGCACTATTCATTCATTTCTATTATAGAATGGACAAATACCTCCATAATTATATGTAATATGCTTGTAATGTATATAATGGGGTGCATTAAAGGGGTTTCCAAGATTCTGTTATTGATGACCTATCCTCAGGATAGATGATCAATATCAAATTGGCAGGGTCCGATTCTAGTGAGCATTGCTGCCTCCTCGCAGCTTGAGGATAGGTGCTAGCTCCTCACAGCTTGAGGATAGGTGCTAGCTCCTCACAGGTTGAGGATAGGTGCTGCCTCCTCGCAGCTTGAGGATAGGTGCTGCCTCCTCGCAGCTTAAGGATAGGTGCTGCCTCCTCGCAGCTTGAGGATAGGTGCTGCCTCCTTGCAGCCTGAGGATAGGTGCTGCCTCCTTGCAGCCTGAGGATAGGTGCTGCCTCCTTGCAGCTTGAGGATAGGTGCTAGCTCCTCACAGCTTGAGGATAGGTGCTAGCTCCTCACAGGTTGAGGATAGGTGCTGCCTCCTCGCAGCTTGAGGATAGGTGCTGCCTCCTCGCAGCTTGAGGATAGGTGCTGCCTCCTCGCAGCTTGAGGATAGGTGCTGCCTCCTCGCAGCTTGAGGATAGGTGCTGCCTCCTTGCAGCCTGAGGATAGGTGCTGCCTCCTTGCAGCCTGAGGATAGGTGCTACATCCTCGCAGCCTGAGGATAGATGCTGCCTCCTCGCAGCCTGAGGATAGGTGCTAGCTCCTCGCAGCCTGAGGATAGGTGCTAGCTCCTCGCAGCTTGAGGATAGGTGCTGCCTCCTCACAGCTTGAGGATAGGTGCCGCCTCCTCGCTGGTTGAGCATAGGTGCCGCCTCCTCGCTGCTTGAGGATAGGTGCTGCCTCCTTGCAGCCTGAGGATAGGTGCTACATCCTCGCAGCCTGAGTATAGGTGCTACCTTGCCGCATCCTGAGGATAATAGGTCATCACCATCAAATTTCGGACAACCTCTTTGATATATAAAAAATTAGGGTGCAGATGGAAAGGAGTATAACTGCAGGGTCATACTATACAGGGTTTGTATGTAGTCTTTAGCCATGGAGACACATAGGTCTGACTAGAAG
This sequence comes from Bufo gargarizans, assembly GCF_014858855.1. Lineage (NCBI taxonomy): Eukaryota > Metazoa > Chordata > Amphibia > Anura > Bufonidae > Bufo > Bufo gargarizans. The sequence goes on along the minus strand of NC_058082.1, from coordinate 122,294,217 downwards.
CTGACCAAGCCATATTGGTTGTCACTAAAAGAAGAGGACAACTGTAGAATATGTTTTTTTTATTTTGATTGTAGGTTAAAATACCCTCCGTGGTCAGTTTTATTGACTCATTTTTGCCATTAAATTGTACTTTGCCCTGTTGTGCTTCGGCTCTGTTACATGATAAGAGGGTCTTTTGATACAAAGTGAGCAGCCAAGAGGTGGAGAACGTCTTCTCCCATGTCAGGATTAGACACATTTTCGTAGCTGTGAATGAGCCAGCCACACGTCACCTCTTAAAGTCACAATCGGTTGAATACTCTTTCCATAACAGGTGCAGCGAACTGTAAATTTGGAAATCTGATTCTGATATAGGGGATCCTGGCCCGGGGAAGAAGTGGGAGGCTGTAATGTGTATTAGAGGCTGTAAATTATGGCAGTGCTGGCACCTTCAACAGCAACTGAGTTGGCACTCTTTAAAAGAGAGAGTAACAAAACCCTGGTAGGACCTCACATAACCTCCTGCTATACAGTGTAGGAGTCTGACGGCACAGGAATCAAAGTCTCACAATTAACAGATGACTCGTATTAGTTCCATAGATGCTATTTAGGGCATGAATGTAAATCTACTATGCGAAATAAATTGCAACCGTATAGCTTCATACACAGCAAGGCCCAGATTTGTGCTTCTAAGAATAGTGGACATCCCGGTCTCCGGCAACAGATGTCTGCATGTATCAGAGGACTGGCTGGAGCATGTAGGTCAGGATATGGCTGGAATTCACTCTGGTAGGTTAAGCTTGCCGACATCACAGGGCTCACTCAGACATGGACTTTGTTTCACAACCTCCCATATTTATTGGAGGTTTTTTATGACTTTTATAATTTGTTTGCTTCATCCAATAACAGCTGTTAAATGATAAGTTGCAAAACTGACCGTGAAATAACAGAATATGCTTGAAAAAAGGAGCGTCTATACTGCAAAATACCCATCAATGGGATTTTTATAAACCCCATTCACATGATATATGTGGTGGAGGGGGAATGGAGTTTTTGGATGAATATACCATTACTATGGGGTCCAAAATCCATTGTAATCATTATCCATTGAGGATTGTTCCACTGGAAGGCCATATTGTAAAGCATTCAGAGATATGAAATGGATTTCTATGGAGATTTTATCCACAGCACATGAACCTAAGAGCTCCTAAGATCTTCAGTATGAACACTAGGAGACCCCTAGTACCTCCCTGCTTGTTGGTACATATTGGGTGTTCTTCACCCTTACAGGGGTTGTCTATAATGTATTTATTTTTCACATTTTGCCTACACCCCGAGGGACATAGACAGAAACTATACTCATCTGATCTCCACCACTCAGTTCCAGTTCCCTGGCTCCTGGGCTATCTTCACTGCACTTCTGATATGGACATCTAAACTTCCTGCATGGACATGCTAACATGTGCCTCTGCAGCCAATGACTGGCTTCAGCAGTGACATTGAAGTGCTGCTTGGGGATACGTCACTGCTGAGACCAGTCTTAGTCTGCTGCAATGCACATGACCCCGTCCATTCAGATGTATGAAACAGATATTTCTGCAACAAATCATCCACATGTGAACTTACACTAGGAGGAGCAGGGCACCACCGAATTTACTGTAAACTGACAAGATGTAGAGGTGGGATGTGTGATTATACATGGACTTCTAATGGGGGTTGTACCAATGATGTGTAATGATGAGATATTCTAGAAACTCCTCGTTTCTGGAGACAATATCTTTATCATCAGTTATATACATTCTGTAGTGCAGTAAACTGGATCCATTTAATTGTCATTGTGCCCATTGGGGCCCCAGACCTTTGTCTGTCTCATACCTCCATACATTATAGCTGATTTACTTGGTATGATATTGTTGGCATGTACAAAGTCAAGTAACTTTGGATCTGCGGATGACTTATACCTCATACATGTGATATTATCTTTAAAAAATGGCCGACATCTCACCCACACTTTCGTCGGTTCAAGACCATCAATTCCTTGCTAATGTGGCCCCTTACAATGCCTAGTGAGGTGAACAATCATGTAGGAACTTGGGCTGCAGACACTAAATGCAAATCTATCATTTCAAATGTCAGCACTTAAGAGGAAACCTGTTTTGCATTGACACGTCTTTTATTAAAAGGCGTACGCGTTGACATTTATCAAGTTTCAGTGCACTGGCATAAGCAACCTATTCTGGTAAAGATTGCGCTCTCTTTTTTTTTTAAAGGGGCCAGAACATGTTAAAAAATAGAAAGAATCGTTCTGCCGATCCATTGCCGCTGCTGCTCTACTACTTTGAACTTTCTGTCCTGGCTCGACATAGCTGGAAATGCTAGAAAAAGCTCACTCAGCTAATCAGTGGCAGAGGTGGGTCACCAGTAAGACTAGTAAATAGCTGAGTGGTCATTTCCAGCTGCGTCGAGCTGGGACAGGAAGTGTAGAGCAGCAGATACTGGAGCAGAAGCAGCAAGGGATCCTTGGAGGTGAGTAATGATTCTTTGTTATTTTAAGAATTTCTGTGACCTTTAAAAAATTTTTAATTAATAAATAACCAATGCTTGAAGAGGTGAGATTTACCCCCAAACAATTGTTTTCATCCTTCATCTCGAAATAAGTATTTGAAATTTTCGATAGTTGATCAAAGGATCCTTCTGAAAAATTCATCCACGAACAATCTTTCCTTTGACCGATGTCCCTGAGACATGTACTGTAACAGCCAACATAGACAAAAAAAAATGTTCACGGCTGTGTCTGTGAAATCATTGTGCAATCAATGGTCAAGCTACCTACCTTCCATCTAATGTGTACTACCACTTTAAGACTAACCTTAACAGTATATGGTGGTAATGTAGTAGTGTATTTTGTTGAGAAACCATAAGGTGTTTATTCTGTAATTAGTCTTAGCTCACCACATCCAAACACATGATGAAATACACAGTGTTAGGGCACTGCACGCCTGTGAGGTATTTATGTTCTTGGATTTAAACTGCCTAAGGGCTTGTTCACACGAACGTGCCGTGTTTTGCGGTCCGCAAATTGCGGATCCGCAAAACACGCATACTGCCCGTGTGTCTTCTGCAATTTTTGCGGAACGGAAGGGACGGGCCTTTATAGAAATGCCTATTCTTGTCCGCAAAACGGACAAGAATAGGACATGACTTATCATTTTTGCAGGGCAACAGAGTGCTGTCGGAATCTTTTGCGGCCCCATTGAAGTGAAAAATGCGGTTCGGATGCGGAACCAAACCATGGCCATGTGAATGAGCCCTAAGCCTAATATCTGTTATAGTCGGGATTGTTAGTAGACAGCTTCTCAGCAATTCATAGATGGAAAATGCACTGGTACTAATGCAGTAAATGGACACAAAGCTGCTCTAAAGGGAGCTTTACACTACCGATGGTCGAGCAGATTATCATTAGTGACCGTTCGTACGCTCATTTGTGATAATCTGCTGGTGTAAAGGTGCCGCCGATTACCCGATGAATGAGTGAAACCCTTGTTTATTGGGTAATAGGATCATTCATGTAGACACCTAAATCGTTGTTTGCCGGCAGCAGCCTCTGTTGCTGCAAATACTGTTTGGGGACGAGCGACGGCACTAGTGTTCACTCCTTCCCATACTGCAGAAGGGAACCGCTGCATGGAAATACGGCTTTCTCCTTCACTGACGAGCAGGCGATTGTTGGGAAGGACGCCTCCTTCCTATAGTCTTCTACTCCATTGAGCAGTGTAGCAGAAGCAGTAGTTAGGACTCCGAGAGTCCTCATTGGTGGTGACATTATTTATGCATTAAAGGGGTTTAAGAATGGGTTAAAAATAAAACATAACGTGGTCTTATTTGTTCGGAGTCGTCACACTTATTGGCATATTTATGATAGTCATGTTTCCTTCATAATTGGGCTCAGGCCATATTGCCCTTTTCCTCACTTGCGTGACTTTGTAACTCCTTTTCATTTTTGCTTCAATAAATATGATTGAACCATAAAAATAAAACATAATGATTGCTCACCTCACCGATCTCCAACTGCTTCTTTAGGTCCCCACTGCTCTCCACCTTCTGATCCCAGATTGGCACACAGCCAATCACTGCCAGGCTATTTCCTATGCGTCGAGTCGGGGCCAGGAAATGGAGAACAGTGGAGACCGGCACAGCGTTGGATGGCAGTGGCAGGGAACTGGTGAGGTGAGTAATGATTTTATTTTTACCCATTTCTTCAAACAAAAAGTATTTTAATAGTAAATCAAAGGCTAAATGTCTTTCTTCGGTGATGCCCAATACATTGCTTGATATATTTCTATTATAATGTAGGTAAAAGGATGGTACATTAGATGGAGATAAGTATAAATTGAGTTACTGGGGCCCACGATGTATGGGTTTTACCAAACATTTCTTGAGTAACTTTATTAGGCTCTGTTCACCTTTATAGAATTGGATCTGTTTTCTCTTTCATTTTTTAGGAAGAAAATGGAAATATGGAATACTATTTGGCTTACTGATTCTGAGTTACAGCCGGTGTCTTAGTCAAGGAAAGTACTGACAATTCCAAAGGCTTCAGAGCTGAGATCTTCCAGGATTCAGTGCTGGTTCAGTGTTTGCATTCAACGGGGGAGATTTATAAAAACTGGTACAAAGGAAAACTGACTTATTTGACCACAGTAACCAATCAGATTTTACCTTTTATTTTTCATAGCTCCTTTGGAAAATGAAAGGTGGAACCTGATTGGCTGCAATGAGCAACTAGGTGAAATTTTCTTTGCACCAGTTTTGATAAATTACTTACAATATGTCTTGAATTCTGAGAAGTGTAGTCTTAGCACCAGGTATTGTAAAGAAATACCATGCAGGAAAGCTAAAGGTGGCCATATACATAAGAGGCAAGTTGTCTGAGCCTGGACCAGCCAACTGTCTTATGGGAGAGTCGGAAACAATAGCAGTTGAAGGCATATGGGCACCTTTAGGTTGAATGCACAGGTTCAGGATTTATATGTGGAGAATCCACACTGAAATCCGCGGGTGTTCGCAGGGAAATGGAAAAAATCTGGTCAGGAAAAATAAAATAAATTAACATGTTGCGGATTTTAAAATCCGCACTGCAGGTCAAAATCCGCATAGAAGAAAATCTGCATCGTGTACATGAGAATTTCATATTCTCATAGAATAAAATGTGCGTGACCTACAGTGCGCAAATCCATGCATAAAATCCTATTTGTGTGCATTTAGCCTTAAGCTGGGTTTCCATGAGGCGACTAAAATTCCGCCCACGCACAGGGGCTAATGGGCAACTAAAGTTTAAGGTGATACCTCAGTTAGTCTGAAAATGTATGAGTCCATTGGTTGTTATAAGGGGTCGTCGTGTGCAAATCAGGGTAGCCCCATGGAAATCTACCCTTGGATAAAGTAGCCCCTGTCGCCAAAACAGTAGTTCCTGGACACCAAATTAGACATTTTCTATACGGTGAGCTGAAGTCCTTCTGTTTTTGTAAGCCTCAGGGAAATCCGGCCTTATGTTCTCCCTATGCTGTTAGAGATGTATCTAAGGCCTCATGCACACAAAAGTATTTTTGATTCGCATTTTGTGGATCGGACCCATTCATTTTAATAGGGCTGTGAAAAATGTGAAAAGTACCCCGTGTGCTGTCCGCATCCGTCCCGCCAGCCTGCAGAAAAAAAGATAGAACATGTCTTGTCTGTTTTGCGGACAAAGAATTCTTAAAAGGAAAAGTAAAAAACATAAATGCTTATGAAAACGTGTAGAAATCTGAGTCTCACTTCCTTCTGGGATTCGCGTCCCCACCTATCCCTTGGTTGAACTTGATGGACGTTTGTCTTTTTTCAACCAATTACATTTCTATAAATGTAGAAGAATTAAAAGGCGGCATGCACTGAGCTGGGATCCGTATTATTTTTTTAAGTTTACGGACCGCAAAACACATATGGTTGAGTGCATTAGGCCTGAATTTGGATGCATAACGTTCATGCTTTCATAAGCCGCAATGCATTCACCGAATGTGTAACCATGAAAAGATGAAGGTTTATTGTAAGGGTACTTTCACACTTGTGCTAGAGGATTCCGGCAGACAGTTCCGTCTCAATCCAGAAGCAAACGGATGCATTTGTGAGACGGATCCGGTCTCACAAATGCATTGCAATACCAGATCGGTCTTTCCGGTTGCCATCCTAAAAAAACAGTATTTTTTTTCTTCTAATTTTTAAAGGTCTGCGCAGACCGCAAAACCAGATCCGTTTTGCCGGAACTCTTGGGTCCGGATCCGGCATTAATGTATTTCAGTGGCATTCCGGCTAGTGTTGCAGTATTTTCTCCGGACAAAAAAACGTAAGCGGGACTGAACTGATGCATACTGATCAGATTGCTCTCCATTCAGAATGCATTAGGATTAAACTGATCAGTTTTTTTCCGGTATTGAGCCCCAAGGACGGAACTCAATACCGGAAAACTTTAACGCAAGTGTGAAAGTACCCTAAGGAATAGGGAATCTGATGAATGACCAGACTGGAGACGATGGTAAGGTTTTCAGCTGTGACCGCTTTCCACTGTCTGTAGACTTTCAGAGTCACCCCAAGGGGGGCCCTCCTTCACTCAAAAGGCACTTTGTAGCAGTGACACATTCTGCATCCTCTTGTCTATTTTTACCCTTCTAGCCACAATGGACGCTGAGCCTGTCCACCCTCCCCCTGTCTGATTCTGAATCATTGCTCTTTTATGAAGTCAGAAAACAGGCTTGGTTAAAGAAGCTGCTTACACCCTGTAAGGATCACCATGTAAAAAACATGTTTACTACAGACTGGATTTGTTACAAGGAAGCAATTGGTTTCAATTGACTTAGGAGGAAAAACACAGTCCTCCTGGAAGACTATCGCTGGAGCTCCTCAACCATCTACCTGCTTCTTTCTTTAGGCTACCTGCACACATTGTGAAAAACCGCAGTGTAATACGGCACCAGCAAAGTGAATGAGATTTGACATCCTCCTGTGCCGAATTTTAGTGCAGATTTCACCCTTTGCTATTGGAAAGGATGAGATCAGGGCAAATCTGTATCAAAGCATACAAGTTTGCAGTTTTTGGTGGAGAAATGCAGAAAAATCCACATGAAAATCCACGTTCAAGTTCTGTTTGAAAACCCGCAAGTAGCCTCAGTCTTCTTGTGACTTCTATGGCAGCATGACTTTATTATGTGGTTAGAGAGATAATCGTGCTTGTCTCAACCATGAAAGCAAAGTCAATACTGTCTGGGGAGCTAGGTAAGCCACCACCAGAAGAACCAAATTTTTGTCCAGCATTTCACACCGGTTGGTATTCATCTGTCCATTGGAATTTCTGAATTTGAAACCTTTTCAATGTCTTCAATAATCAGTACTGATAAATGGCATCCCTTCACACTGACTAAGGGATTATATAGGCAGCCGCACATCCGCAGAACACGGATACTGGCCGAGCGCCATTTTTTTTTAAGCCTCCTTTTAAAATGTCCTATCCTTGTCCACAAAACTGACAAAAATAGGACATGTTCTATATTTTTGCGGGGACGCAGAATAGACTTATGGATTCGGACAGCACACAGGTGTGCTGCCCGCATCTTTTGCAGCCCCAGTGAGATGAATGGGTCACACCCAATCCACGAAAAACGCGGATCGGGTGCAGACTGAAACTACGGCCGTGTGCATGAGCCCTAAATATGTATTTACTGTTTTTTAATGGATGGATCTAATGTCCTCTTTTCTTTGGAAAGCTTACTCCATTGAGCTCTAGTCTATTACTGCATAGATCCACTGGTCACTTACGGAAGATACTGTATATTCACCACAAGGCATCAGGCAAATGACTGACTAGTCGTATTGTATCGTATGTACAGTGTCTCTAGCCATTATCCTCCTGGGAGGCCAAACTAGCTTTTCTGCACATGGAGTCAGGGCAGAATGTTTTTCTTATAACACAAAGCAATAGTGCCAAATTCCAGCTGTCATTCAGCACAACTTGTTATATGAACACACCTCACCCCCACCCTAATCTGTGGTAGAAATACCCAGACAGCACATGAATGAGCTCATCTTATTCACTATGCAAGAAGAAAGCGTGAACACGTATACAAGATGCCAGCTAGCCACACAATCTGCGGGGTGGGTAATGCTTAAAATAAAGTTGTAACTATAACTCTTTCTAATGCTGAATAATCAAGTGGTGATGTCATCATTTCACATATTATAGCTAACGATTACATCACTAGTTCAAATCTTTATAAATTAAAAGGTCAGACATTGATGGCATGTGGCTGGGATATGCCATCAGTGTCAGATAGTTGTAGGTCTCTCTGGCACCCACTCCTGTCTCCTGAACAGAACCACTGAAGTGAAGGAGAGTGCATCATGCAAGCGCAGACACCCTCCATTCACCACTATGGGAGTTCCGCAAATAGCCAAGCGCTAGCTTTGCTACTTCCGGCAAGACCGTAGAGGTGAATGAGAAGGTGGCCGTGCATGTGCTATGGGACTTCTGAAAATAGGTGCTCACTGGGTCTATTTTCAGAACTCCCATAGTACTGAATGTAGGGTGGACACCTATGCAAGATGCGCTCTCCTTCACTTTGTTGGGTTTGTTCTGAGACAGAAGAGGATCCCAGAGATGGTACCCGCATACACCTGACACCGATAGCAAATCCTAGCGACATGCCATCAATGTCTGAGATGGGCTAGCCCCTTTAATGGTATAAATACCATTCATATGTCAGGATACTTAGTTCACAATGTTTTTCGAAGTGAAAGGTCCTCTTTAAATCTGTAATCAACCTGGTGGAATAGTATAGTATAGTAAAATATTTTGTTTCCACTAGTGAAAGATATATAAAAAAAAAAAAACTATGAAAGATGAAGCAAACCTCAAAGGGATTAGAAGTGTGCAAATACCAGCATGGTTACTTGGTTAGTCATGTAATACCTCAAGAATTCTACATACATCCTCCTTCTACCTCTGTGTAGTGTATATACAGACTAGTATAGTAATAGTATCTATATACTTTAGCGCTCCAGACAAAAAAAAAATATCAAGGAGCCATTGGCTCCTAACCTGAAAAATTTAGGAGCCAAATAAAATTTTTAGTCGCCAAATTTAAAATACATATAATTACAGTATAATAAAAAAAAAGACATGTCTTACCTAGGGTTGTCACGATACCCAAATTTTGATTCGATTTCAATAACATAAAAAAGCATTGCGATACTCGATAAAACACCCAAAAAAAGCCTTGTGCATTCCACATTTTATGGAACGTCTGGACCATAACAGAACAGTCAGTCCTATGCTATTTTTTTGGGGACAAGGTGACAAAAAAATGGCAAATTGCAAGTTTTTTTTTCTGTTACGGCGTTCACCGCATAGGAGATATTTTTTAATATTTTAATAGTTCGCATTTTTTCGGACGCGGCTATATGTAATATGTTTATTTTTTTATTGTTTATATATTTTATATGTAAAATTGGGAAGGGGGGGCGATTTAAACTTTTAGTATATATATATATTTTTTTTTACTTTTTATTTAATACCTATTAGCCCCCTTAGGGGGTAGAACCTGGGATCTTTTAATCCCTTGTCCTATTCACCCCCAATAGAGCTCTATTAGGGGAATATGGCTTCACACTCTCCCTGCTGCCCTCGGCATAGTACACACAGCAGCAGGGAGCTTACCATGGCAGCCATGGCTTCAGTAGCGTCCTGGCTGCCATGGTAACTGATCGGAGCCCCCAGGATTACACTGCTGGGGCTCCGATCAGAACTGCCACTGCCACCAATGAGGAGGAGGGGAGGGGACCCTGTGGCCACTGCTACCAATGAATATAACAATGGGGGGGAGCGCCTGTGGCCACTGTGCCAACAATGATTATAATAGTTATAATACTGGGGGGGGTTGGGGGCACACTGTGCCACCAATGATTATACTTTATAATACTGTGGTTGCGGGGGGGGGGGGGGGGGCGCACTGCACCGCCAATGAATATAATTAACACATTAATGTAAGTGAATATAGTTTATGCCTGAATACAAATGCAAGCTGCGGGTGCTGGCCATATCCCATACCCGGCCTCTATGACTGTGCGCTGCGATCCGCCTCAATTAACCCCTCAGGTGCCACAGCCTGTGCTTGTATTTAGGCATAAACTATATTTATTGGTGGCGCAGTGGCCACAGTCCCTCCCCTCCTCCTCCCTGCTATCAGTTCATTGGTGGCAGTGGCACAGAGGGGAGGCACTTCCTCTTTCTCCCCTGTGCTGCTGAGGAGAACATGGTGCGCTCTGAGAGCAGCGCGTGCCATGTTGGTGAACTCGCGTGTGTCTGCTGGATGAAAGCCCTTTCTTCTTAAAGAGGCAGAACAGCGGAGGGTCTAGGTGCAAATGGCAACAAGACTTCAAAGTCTTCTCGCCATTTTGCAATTCTAAGTCGCTTTGGCGAGCCCTGTACTAGGTCAGTATATAGTATGTATATCTATATACTAGGTATCTGTATGCTAGGTCACATAGGTCATGCTTGATAGAGGGAGAAGAACATTTATGATCTGATATGAATCTGTATCTGATATTGACTCTTTGTGTGATGATTGATGTCTGCTACTACATAGCAGCAAACATAGCCCTGAGTACTTTGGAACAGATCACAGTGTACCTGCCCTTTTACATTAGTGACTTCAGTTGCACTTTGACATGTACACAAACTCCCCCAGTAATTGCAGGAGCAGGGAACCTTCTGGGAAAATTAATGAATAACAGGCTGTTCAACATCTCTTTGCCCGAGAGTGATTAGTTTGTGAGGGTGCCATCACACGCGGAAATTTCTGCAGCTGAAAATCAATTCTGTTCATCTGAATGTGCTTGCCGCCAAAATTAAAAAAACGTACAGATCAATGGAGCTGATTTTCAGTCAGAGAAACGTTTGCAATTAAAATCAGACACATGTGATGACACCCTAAGGGTTTGTATACAGAAAATCCGCATGAAAAGGCAATAAAACATTTTTATCAAATTTTGGTGTATTGTTTTCTGTGTATTTTACCAACCCCATTGAACTCTATGGAGAAACCACAATACAACAGCCACGGAGCCAAACAGTTGACATGCTGCGGATTTCAAAAACCGTACTGCAGGTCAATTTCCACACATACAAAGTGTACATGAGATGTGACAAATCTCATTCACTTTGCTGGTACTGTATTATACCGTGAATTTTCTGCACGAAAACCGCATCCGAAAAAACGGATGCGGATCCTGGAAATGCGGATTCGCATCCGTTCCAGCCCCATTGAAAGTGAATAGGTCCGTAAAATTGTGGAACAAATGCGGACTCAAATTACGGACGTGTGAATGGACCCTAAGCACGGAACAGTTCTGCACAGTGTACTTGAGACTTTGAAAGTCTTATCTGCTGTATTATGCTGCAGATTTTCCACGCAAAAATGTGCACATAAAATGCGTGTGTAAAACACACTGTGTGCATATACTTTTATGGGATCAATGAAATAATTTTCCTGCATTAGGTTTCATGCGTGTTAGACCACCTCCACACGCTGTGTATACCCTGCGGATTTTCCACTGTGGAACTGCAGGCAGAAGATCCACAACATTTCACAGTAAGGAAAGGGCACTGGTTGCGTGACACCTGTCGTGGCCAGGATCGCTGCGTAGTGGCGATCCCATAGAAATTAATGGGATCGCTGAGGCAGTCTCAAGAAATCCACCACACTTTGAACAGAGCTGTGTTTCCTTCTCCATTCAAAGTGCTAGTTCCAGCAGGGAACAGCTGATCGGCAGGAGTGTCGGACCCTCACTGTCCGGATATTAATGACCTATCCTGAGGATATTGTCAGTCTAGAAACCCCCTTTAAAAATTGTGTTGCATCTGTGCAGGTCCGTGCAACGGAAACAGAATCTCCATCACCGAGGGAGCTGGTGTAGATTTCAGCTATGATCCACGCCAGTTTCCTGGGATAGTTTATAGTAAGGCCTCATGCACACGACCGTTGTGTGCATCCGTGGCCGTTGTGCCGTTTTCCGTTTTTTTTCACGGACCCATTGACTTTCAATGGGTCCGTGGAAAAATCGGAAAATGCACCGTTTGGCAGCCGCATCCGTGAGCCGTGTTTCCTGGCCGTGAAAAAAATATGACCTGTCCTATTTTTTTCACGGCCAACGGTTCACGGGCCCATTCAAGTCAATGGGTCCGTGAAAGAACACGGATGCACACAAGATTGGCATCCGTGTCCGTGATCCGTGGCCGTAGGTTTTAGTTTCATACAGACGGATCCGAAGATCCGTCTGCATAAAAGCTTTTTCTGATCTAAGTTTTCACTTCGTGAAAACTCATTTCCGACAGTATATTCTAACACAGAAGCGTTCCCATGGTGATGGGGACGCTTCTAGTTAGAATACACTGCAAACTTTGTACAAGACTGCCCCCTGCTGCCTGGCAGCACCCGATCTCTTACAGGGGGATATGATAGTACAATTAACCCCATCATATCCCCCTGTAAGAGATCAGGGCTGCCAGGCAGCAGGGGGCAGACCCCCCCCCCCCCCTCCCCAGTTTGAATATCATTGTGCGGCCCCCCCCCCCCCCCTGTTGTTAACTCGTTGGTGGCCAGTGTGCGCACCCCCCTCCCTCCCTCCCTCTATTGTTTTAATACATTGGGGCCAGTGTGCGCGCCCCCCCCCCCCAACCCCCCCTCCCTCCCTCTATTGTTTTAATACATTGGGGCCAGTGTGCGCGCGCCCCCCCAACCCCCCCTCCCTCCCTCTATTGTTTTAATACATTGGGGCCAGTGTGCGCACCCCCCCAACCCCCCCCCCCCCTCCCTCCCTCTATTGTAATCATCATCGGTGGCAGCGGAGTAGAAGATTTTCATACTTACCTGCTTCTTGCTGCTGCGATGTCTGCGTCCGGCCGGGAGCTCCTCCTACTGGTAAGTGACAGGTCTGTGCGGCGCATTGCTGTCACTTACCAGTAGGAGGAGCTCCCGGCCGGACGCAGACATCGCAGCAGCAAGAAGCAGGTAAGTATGAAAATCTTCTACTCCGCTGCCACCGATGATGATTACAATAGAGGGAGGGAGGGGGGGGGGGGGGTTGGGGGTGCGCGCACACTGGCCCCAATGTATTAAAACAATAGAGAGAGGGAGGGAGGGGGGGTTGGGGGGGCGCGCGCACACTGGCCCCAATGTATTAAAACAATAGAGGGAGGGAGGGGGGGGGTTGGGGGGGCGCGCGCACACTGGCCCCAATGTATTAAAATAATAGAGGGGGGGTTGGGGGGCGCGCGCACACTGGCCCCAATGTATTAAAACAATAGAGGGAGGGAGGGGGGTGCGCACACTGGCCACCAACGAGTTAACAACAGGGGAGGGGGGGCCCACTGGCCACCAATGAGTTAAAAACAGGGGGGGGGGTCTGCCCCCTGCTGCCTGGCAGCACCTGCCAGGCAGCAGGGGGCAGTCATGTACACAGTTTTTTTGTATATTCTAACCTGAAGCGTCTCCATCACCATGGGAACGCCTCTGTGTTAGAATATACTGTCGGAAATGAGTTTCACGATGTAGCTCATATCCGACAGTATATTCTAACATAGAGGCGTTCCCATGGTGATGGGGACGCTACAAGTTAAAATATACCATCGGATTGGAGAAAACTCCAATCCGATGGTATAACAGAACTCCAGACTTTACATTGAAAGTCAATGGGGACGGATCCGTTTGAAATGGCACCATATTGTGTCAACATCAAACGGATCCGTCCCCATTGACTTGCATTGTAATTCAGGACGGATCCGTTTGGCTCCGCACGGCCAGGCGGACACCAAAATGACTTTTTTTTCATGTCCGTGGATCCTCCAAAAATCAAGGAAGACCCACGGACGGAAAAACGGTCACGGATCACGGACCAACGGAACCCCGTTTTGCGGACCGTGAAAAAAAACGTCCGTGTGCATGAGGCCTAAATGTAATGCCCCTGTGCTGCCCCATTTTGCCTACTTTTTGGAAAAGTGGCAGGCAGGGCTCTAAACCCCCAAAAGTCTGTGGCATACATCAAAGTTTGCAACTTTTTGAGGTCTATTTTCTGTCCTACAGAATGCCCCCCCCCCCCGTAACATAGTGCAATGAAATCCCCACACCAATTGCCAAGCCTTACTGTAGAATTACTTTCCTACTGGGTCACATCTATGTCTGCCCGGAGACATGTGTTCCTCTAATAAGGCTGTTGGCATCTGGGTATGGATGGTATGTGGCAAGAATATGAGCTGACTGCAGGCATAGACTTAGTCCAGGGGGCGGCAGCTGAGTGGGTCGGGATGTGTGTCCCCAGTGTAAAGTCCTATTACTATCTTGGTTTTCAATAAAATAGGTAGCAGAATAGAATTTAATACTTGTCCGTTTCCAGTATGGGTTGGTGGCTGACTGTGAACTTGCGGAACATGAAACAGTGAAGCGTTCCAACTCTCCCAGCATTTTCAATAGCTGCCATTGTTACACAGAGCTCTTAATCAATACAGGCATGTGAATGATTAATGACCGTGTCATTGGCATTAGCACTGGGGGAGTAGAAAGGGAATAGCACGCATGCAGGCGGCATATTCTGATATTTTTCTTTTTGTCAAAAGAAAAAAACAAGAGAAAACTGCAGGTGCAGCCAAGGGTCTGGGAAGGCGACTTTAGCTCTTGTGCCGCTTGTTTGCCAGGCTATTGCTATTGTGTGTATTGTACAGTTCCCTTTCACAGTTTTTTTTTTTCATATTTTCCTTTGTGACAAATGTTTGTTAGACTTAAAAGGAGGACACGTCTTTAAAGTATGTTCTAAGAAGTAAACAAGTTCTTGTATAAGATTTGATCATGCGACCAGGAAGACCAGCAGACCAGTACTGTTAGCCGTCCGTGATTGTACATAGCATGTCTGTCCCATGCACATCTTCTTCATTCATGAATGTGCTGCATGGAAACAAAAAAAAGGCACCCCTTCCCTCACTAAACCTGTAAAATCTGAGCACGTCCTTTAAATAAATCCACCAAGAAATGCTGGGGGTCATTATTGCCCACTGAACTGCTATTCGCTGAGACCCCCAGGCTATGCAGAAATGTGTCATTTGCAAGATCTCAATTCTTCTGAATAGTTGAGAATATTTACAGAGAGGCACATGCATTTTATTTGGCGCTCACATTGGGAGGCCATTTTAGTGAGTTATTGGTTCCATTGTTAGGGCATCTGCAAGGCATTTTGCTACTGATGACGTAACCTCAGGATAGGTCATCAGTACCTGATCAGTGTGGGTTCTACACCCTAGATCCCCGCTGCTCAGCTGTTTGAGAGGGCACCGGCGCTCCTGTGAGCGCTGCGGCCTTCTCTCTGCTCACCAACCACCGCGCCATACATTGTATAGCAGCTGTGCTTGGTATCGCATTAACTTCAATGGGGCTGATCTGCTCCTAGGCCCCGTGACCGATGAACATGTTGTCACTGGCCTAGGAGAAGCTGTGAGAAGGCTGTGGCGCTACTGTGAGCGACGCTGCCATCTCAAACAGCTGATCCGTGGAGGTCCTGGGTGTTGATCAGATACTGATGACCTATCCTTAGAATATCTTTACGGTGCTTATATAAATAAAGTAACCAGATTTTTCACATAAATGGACGAGTGCTGTGGATTTCTACATGTTGCTTCTTGACGGGTCCTCCAGCCAGGATCTCCATCCGCGGGCACCACTTATTTACCAACCCTTTTTTTATCGGTATACTATCCCCAAATTGGGATCTGGGGTGCTGCTTATCCTTATTTTCCTATCCTTAGAATAGGTCATCAGGAGTAAAATGTTGGAAAAATGTCAAGGCCGATATGTGTTCCACCAGCCTTTATAGGGCATGAGGAGGCATGTCATTAATGACAAGGCGCAGACCTCATTATAAATGACCTGTCCCCTCTGAGCGCCAGAATGAAATATACAGCAGCTCCTAGCTGCCGTAGATTTCCGCAATTATTAACTCCAGTTTCTGGCGTAATTAATGAATCTTTACTCCGCCCTCGCCACGCTCACTTTTTGTAGACTTGGCAAGGGCAACGTAAAATGCAGGTTATGACTAGAAAAGTCTCAAATGCGTTGAAAAGTAACAGATCTGGTCGATTTGCAACTTATGTATGCAAAAAAAGGCGTAATGGGAATGCTTGAATTTTCCAGAAATGAGTTAAATATTACCAAAACTTTAGCTTTATGCCAGTATATGGAATGGTGCAATATCCGTCCACACGTTCACCCATTAGTACACAAGGATATTAATCTGTACAGATGGTGCTTATCTGCTGTTTGTTTTCTTCAGTACTTGCCGATTGACTTTTCTTTAGCACAACTCCTTTAGGGCAGAGCTGTTATCTGTGACTACAGCTTGTGCTACTGGTGCGGATCCATCTTGTATCTGCACAGACGGATCCGCACCGATAATGCAAACGCTTGTATCCGTTCAGAACGGATCCGTTTGCATTATTCTTTTTAAAAAAAAGTCTAAGTCAAAACGGATCCGTCCTGACTTACATTGAAAGTCAATAGGGCACAAATCCGTTTTCAATTGCACCATATTGTGTCAGAGAAAACGGATCCGTCCCCATTGAGTTACATTGTAAGTCAGGACGGATCCGCTTGGCTCCGCATCGTCAGGCGGACACCAAAACGCTGAAAGCAGTGTTTTGGTGTCCGCTTTAAAAGCGGAACGGAGACCAAACGCAGTCAAACTGATGCATTCTGAACGGATCCTTATCCATTAAGAATGCATTAGGGCTGAACTGTTTGCGAGAGCCCTGAAACGCATCTCACAAACGGAATTCAAAACGCCAGTGTGAAAGTAGCCTTAGCTACAGGGTCTATAAGGAGCCTGAGGTAGTCTGTGACACACCTGCTGTCTCCTCATTGGTTAAGGTTGCTGCTTTATCCCTTCCCACTGCAGCTCTGCCTCTTCTGACTGGCTGCTGTGTTAAACGCAAGTCTATGACTAACCAGGTAGTCAGTGCGTGGAGGATTCATTTCCATTCTAAGTGGTTACTAATTATAAAGCACAGATTACTAAACCGCCAATGATAAGGAGATTATCAGGTAATTGCTGCACTTGTACTGTGGCAAATGAACCATCGTGAAGGTGAGCCATGAGCATTGTGTTAAAGCTTAGTATTGCAGGTTTAATACAGTTTAATGGCTAACAAAAATAGAAGTAATGATGTCACATAGCGAGATTTCGAGACACCAGTCCCTTCATCAGGCGTACTACAAGACTATATGAAGAAACAGCAATATATATAAGAACAGAGACATGGGGGAATGAATGGACATTTGAAAAATAACAGAACAACAAAGATCTTACTTTGATATGTCGTTCTGTTATTTTTCAAATGTCCATTCATTCCCCCATGTCTCTGTTCTTATATATATTGCTGTTTCTTCATATATTCTTGTAGTACGCCTGATGAAGGGGCTGGTGATGTCTCGAAAGCTCGCTATGTGACATCATTACTTCTATTTTTGTTACCTGTTATAATCTTATTTTGCTTCTCTTAAAGAGAGCGCCATCTGGACATGTATGCCACAGGATATACCATAAATATCTGATAGGTGCAGGTCCTACCTCTGGCACCCGCTCCTGACTCAAGAACGGGGTGCTGTCTTGCGTGGCTGGGAATGGAGCAGAGATTCCTTATAGACCATGTGTAACTCTATCTGTATTCATTGCCATGGGACTTCCAGACATCCAAAGCCCACTCTTGAGATAGGAAACGGTTCAAGAGGTGGGACCTGCACCTATCGGACATAGCCTATGAATATGCCATAAATGTTCAGGTGGGACAACCCATTTAAGAGTGTCTGTACATAACTATTGCATGGAATTTTATTCAGACCGCTGTTTTTACGTAGGCTTTGGGCAAACTCTTCATGCCAAGATGCCATTCAACCTAATCTAGTTACACGTAGAAGACATGAGCTCATGGTGAGAGATGTATGTTTGTAGGTGCTAAAGATTATCTGGGCAGTGGATTTCTGTCCTAGGGTCATTAATGTTTTCCTCTTACATCTATCTAGTAGGATGGCTTCCACCCAGGAGAGTCTGAACACAGACTGCCCTTTGTCATGTACAGACCCATTGCTTCAGTTGTGCGTTGGGCTACTGTGCAGAGAAATTAATTAGATGGTTAACCACATCCTACACTGCGTGAGTAACACAAAGATGAAGGGTTTAATCTCTCCTGCTGCTTTCTGCCAGTGCTTAGGAGGCCTGGAAAGTAGACAAGGTCTGCTCTGTTTTCCTGTCACCTCCATTGGAGGACAAACAGGGACACTGTACAGAGACCCATTCCTTATCTGTTGACCCAGGAATGCCACCGGGCCCTTAAAGAGACAGCATTCAGTGGAATAATGTACATCAGGGCTTAATGACTTTGCATGGAGAGAACTTGAAAGAGCACTCTGAAAACTATAGTTGTAGTTACTCTGGGTAGTTCATATACATACATATACTGTATATTTTGGCCAACAGCAGACGCACGGCAAAAGTAGCAATGGTCGTCACCAGATGACACATTCAACGCTGGATCTGCGCGCTCTTCTGCATGCATTTCCTTTACAAGTGTGTGCATTTGAAAAAAGCCTTCCTGGTCCGCAGCACATCTCTCCATGCAAACAGGGTACATGCTGTCAATATAATGTAAAAGTATGGGCGAAATTCCAGTAATGGCTGTTTGCCCCAACCCCCCAATGACTTTTAAATGAGTGTCAATCTGCCTCTGTTCTTGTCAATCTGCACTGGTTCTGACCTGGAATCAGGCCACGTAAAAGGACCCAGTGTTGTTCTTCCAAACAAGAAGTGGACTGACAAATCTTAAGATGACCTTACACATTAGTCTAAAGTTGATCAAAACTGATAATTTAAACCAAGACGATTATTCATCAGGCAAAATTTAATAAGTGATGGTTTTACCCAAGCAATGACCGACCGCCATTATCTGAAAAGATTTTGGCTGTGTATTAAATTTGTAGACAAAACATACGTCCCCTGAAAGAGCTTTCATCCGTCGCCCAGTTTCGTTGAACATGTATGGGTAGTTTGCACAACTGTAATCAATATGGACTAAGGGCACATTCCCATCACCAATTTGTTCTCCGTTCTTCTGATCCATTAAAACAGGTATCCTCAAACTGCGTCCCTCCAGCTGTTGCAAAACTACAACTCCCAGCATGCCCAAACAGCCTACAGGTATCAGCCTACAGCAGGGCATTGTGGGAGTTGTAGTTTTACAACAGATGGAGGGCCGCAGTTTGAGGATGCCTGCTTTAAAATATCCGAAAAAAAACAACAATATCTTATTTTGAGCATCAGTCATGCTCAGCAACATTTTGCTGTAAAAAAAATACAGAGTCATCTTTTTTTGAGCATAAGTTTGTGTCAGTTCCATCAGTATTTGTTATTTTATAAAATAATAGATCTCTAAGGCTGGGTTCACATCTGCAGTTTTGTCTCCGGCCGTCTGTACCAGCGGAGGAACAGACTGCACAGCCCAATACCACTGCACACCGCCAGATCCCCATTCCCTGTAATAGGATCCGGAGGCAATCCAGCCGCTTGCCGGCGTATGTGTGTCAGCTTTTGGACAGACAAAATATGCCATATGTAGCATTTTTTTTCCAACTGAGGGGCGGCATGTATGCCAGATACAGTGAATTCCGGCAGTCTGTTCCGTCGGGGCAGGATGCAGATGTGAACTGAGCCTATCGGAACTGACAAAAATGGATGCAAACTGATCATAACTGAGGCTCAAAATAATGGATCCGTTTGTTATTTCATTTTTCTGTTCTTCTGTTGGATTAGAAAAACTGAAAACAAAATGGTGATGTGAAAGATTCCTAAAATGTGTATGGTCATATCTCTGTATGATTATTTGCTCAATAGCTGTTCAACCATTAACCCAATTTCGTTGAAAATGTAGGGCTACCTTTAGAGCAGGTTTACACACTGCAGTACTAAAGGGTGTGTCCCTCTACCACCCCACAGGATAGGGTTATAAGTGTCTGATCCATGGTGGTCTAACTTCCAATCACAAGAATGGGGGCCCGTGTTCCCCCATTTGAATGGAGCAGCAGACATGCATGCACGCTGTCGTTCCATTCAGCCCTATGGGGATCCTGGAGATAGCCGAGCCCTTGTACTTGGCTATCTCCGGCAGTCCCATACAGTTGAATGACAGGCGTGCACAGGCTTGGACTGGCCCACAGGGGTACAGGGGAATCCCCCGGTGGGCCCCTGAGCAAGGTGGGCCCCTAGTCTCCCACCCCCTGCACAAGTGGCACATAACACATTAGATTTAGTACACTACATACATATATTCAGTGTACAGCACCTCAACCAGTCTATGTTCATATAAAAACTTGTTCGATTATTTATTATATTTGAATGTATCCGTACGGTGGGCCCCCAAAATAAATTTTACTAGTGGTCCCTAGGTACCCCAGCCCGACACTGGGCGTGCATGTTGGCCACTCCACCCAAACAAGGAAACATAGGCCCCCATTCTCAGTGGAGCTCCCAGCGGCTGGACCTCCGCCGATCTGCAGACACTTATCCCCTATCCTGTAGATAGCTTATAAGTTGTTGTAATGGGGTAATCCTTTTATTTATTTTTTGGCAATGTGGTGGGTCCGCACATTGTACTTTTATGCATGCTGCTGGCAGCTTTGCAGGGTAACAGCCCTCTGAATCTGTAATATCGGACCATTTTGGACTATTGGGTGTATATTAGACACAGTTCTCCAATACATCAGATAATAATTCACCGATTCCAAATTCACTTTTGGCTTTTTATCATATTTACAATTTGACACTTACAATACTTACCATTATATTATTATGCAATTCACATTAAGTCATCTTATGCTGGCTTGTTACACTCTATTTGTACTTTGCAACACTTTCCAGCTTTGTGTGTATATATAATTGTAAGCACCAGATTTGTGATAAACTTGTTATGTTTTATCTTGATTTCTTCCAAATAAGTTAATTGAGTCGTTATGGTGATATACACAGTAATGACATAGCGAATGCCTCAGCCGACTGCTTAAAATAATGATACAAGGGCTGATGAGATGAAATGGAGAACATTGCAGCCATGTCTGACATTCCAAACCCCATGTGTCAGCTGTCACCCGCCACGATGGACGGTAGTATATTCGGAGACTTCCCAGTTTCCACTCATCACTAAGACATATTATTATATATTGTTAGCTAATATCTGATAATACCGTCTACTTCACTGGACGACGTATTATATGCGCACGTTTAATGTGTAATTATTCATTACAAAGCATGCATTTTGCAAGGCTGGAAGCGGCCTAGAAGCAGGTGACAGTGCTTGCTCTCCATGCTACTGTTGACATCTAGTCATCTTACACTCACTTTCAGATTTTACACATGTTGGATCTTCTTGTCGGTAGCAGCCAATATGGATGAAATTAAAGGGGTTCTCCAGTATTTAAAAAACGACTAAGGCTACTTTGACACTTGCGCTGTTTATTCCGGTATGGAGATCCGGCAGAGGATCTCAATACCAGAATTAAACGGATCCATTTTGATTTTGCATGCATCCATTCCATTAGGATGCGGTTGTGTGAAATCAAAACAATAAATACATTGACGGACCTATTTTTTTAGGCTCCAAAAAAAAAAACGGATTGACTTGCATTGTTTTCAGTGCTGGATCAGTTTTTTTTTCTTTTTTCATTTTTATGACCGGACACATAACCGCCGGTATGCAACAGTTTTGTGCCCAGTCACAAAACGGAATGCTGCCGGAACAGAAGACATCCTGATGCATCCTGAACGGATCTCTTTCCATTCAGAATGCATGAAGACTAAACGGAAACGTTTTTTTTCTGATTTTGAGATCCTCTGCCGGATCACGATACTAGAAAACAACAACGCAAGTGTGAAAGTAACCTAAAAGCAAGGAATGTCATACCATAAAAACATAATACCTTTATATCCACTGCTATTCCCGTGCCACCGTTCCAGTGGCCACTTTTTTGCATCAGTGACGTTCCATATATGCCCGAGACCACTACAGCCAATCAGCACTCCAGAATGGGGAATCTTCTTAGTCATGCAGTTGTATAGGAGTAGGAGATGTATCACTGCAGTGCTATTTAAATAAGTCATTGGTAAGTAAAGTGACCTTTTTGCTTAGTCAGTATTTTATTATTGAGGACAATGCGGTCAATAATGTCACTTGGACTTACAGTGACTAACATATGAGTCACTTTTATGTGTTACACTTCAACTGCTGAAACGTGTGGGCAGTCAGCACCATCACCCCTTCCTCTTACACTAGGCAAGAATCTATGTAAAGAGTATTTAGCAGCTATATACTACAGTATAAATCAGTGTACCATTTTTTTCTCATAACCCCATCCTCATTGTCAACACTAGATAACGATCACATACAGGTTTGGCCGGAAGAACCCCATCTCTCACCTTTTTTCGCCTGTAGGCACAGCCTTCTAGTGCTGATTGATCCTCCTCCCTTCTCTGCCGTAGAACTCGGATAAACTGGCCTACACAACAGATGGTTTGGGAATTGGGTTCCATATAATGAGGGGCTACATAATATTTTTGAAATCTTGGCGTGGGTTTCATTTGCCTGCAACTTTTTGGGGAGGCTTTGGGGCTTAAGTCCAGTGGAGGCTGAAAATATTCAGTCTATCTATCCATCTCTCTAGTAGAATGGTGACGTGTAATTGAATTAGGACTTTTACAAAAGCCTTTTTGTTAAATGTAGGAAGTATGTGATTATGTAATAGCGATGTAGATGCGGTTATATGTGACTGGTGGGCCGCGTGTCCATAGAAACATGGATTTTGTGAGAACTGCATGCATGTTGCCTACATACGAGTGCACATAGGAAACCAGGCACTGCGTTCAGCAATACCAGTAGAGAGTCAATATTTTAAGAGTTTAAAGAAATTTATTACTGTTTGAATCCAAATCTCCCTCCTTCACAGACCCTGCCCTTC
Organism: Bufo gargarizans; assembly: GCF_014858855.1. Classification (NCBI taxonomy): domain Eukaryota; kingdom Metazoa; phylum Chordata; class Amphibia; order Anura; family Bufonidae; genus Bufo; species Bufo gargarizans. The sequence continues at coordinate 122,271,118 of NC_058082.1, read as the reverse complement.
GAGTCCCCCATCAAATTCCTGCCCGAGGCACAATGAGATGCTGTGTCCAGCTGCAGAGAAGGACACATTGTGTCCTGCACAGAGAGAAGCCATTCTCTCCAGGATAGGCAGAGGCGGGGGCACCATTACTTGGACGATTGTCAGTGTTCTTGGGTTTGTTTGGATCCTTTCTAATATCTGACCTTTCCCAGTTGTATGTCTAGAGGGGAAAATTGCCCCTATCTGTCACTGAGCTTCTCTCATATTTTCAATATTAACAGAAGTAAAGCATAAATGAAGAGTAAGTGGGGGCCAAATACTAGGAGACCATTTCCATAATTAGACTGTGTTCCTGTATTGTTCAGGGTTGTAAAAAATATTTGTGGGTAAAATGGCACGTTTGTTTCACTCCATAGACCTGCAGCTGAGAACTATACACAGCTGTGAAAACACAATACGCCCGATCCTTTCTATACTTTAGTCTCGTAATGTTGGGTATAAATGTCATAGTAGTACACTTGTCCTCCTTGGCAGCTCTGATAGTTGGTTAAGTTGTAGTTGTAGACAGCACTACAAGGAAATCCTCAAGACTTCAGCGCTTAACATGGACAGTCAGTTCCAATGCATTATGCTATTCCTCCTGAAAATGTATGAATAACTGGACCACTGGGCATTACTAGGCTGTTGTCAATATGATGTGCCACTACACACCTGCTTCTAAGGCTAGCAGGACACTGTCATGTATTAAACACTGCATGGACTCGCGGGGCAGGGGTGTAATATTACCACTTTACAAAGCTTTAGTGCGGCCTCATCTGGAATATGCTGTTCATTTCTGGGCACCAGTCCATAGAAAGGATGCCCTGGAGCTAGAAAAAGTACAAAGGAGAGCGACTAAACTGATAAGGGGCATGGAGGGTCTTGGTTATGAGGAAAGATTATAAGAATTAAATGTATTTAGTCTTCAGAAGGTTTGGACATAATTAACCTTTACAAATATATAAATGGGCTGTACAAAAAATATGGTGAAAGCTGTTCCATGTAAAATCCGCTCAAAAGACAAGGGGGCACTGCCTCCGACTGGAGAAGAAACAGTTCAGTCTGCAGAAGCGTCAAAGCTTCTTTACTGTAAGAACTGTGAATCTGTGGAATAGACACCTCCGGACGTGGTCATAGCAGGAACAGTGGACAGTTTAAAAAAAGGTTTAGATGAATTCTTAAAATGAAATTACATTACTGCTTCTGAAAATGTGTACAAATCTGGGTCTCAACTCCCCGTGTACCAAAAACTAGTGTAAAATGCTATTTGTGCAAATTTATTAAATTTTTTTTTTCAGAAAATTGTATTTTAATACTGGACTTGCCACATTTCGAAAAGAAGATGTGGTTGTGGTGTGCCCGGCAGATTTATCATCATTTATGCCAGTTTTGTGCTCGTAGCTTGCATAGATTTCATTTTAGGCACAAATGCCGCTTTTCCCCCCTTATCAGGCTAGGTGCAAATAATTTCTCCTAGATTTTGGTACACTCACTTTAGTAAAAGTGGCCATAGATTTCTTGGCAATCAGACAAATTTCTGTATCTGTAAGAGCTGTCATTTTTTGGTCTTCCTCATCTGTTTCAGTCTTGTTAAAATAAAAATGTTGCGTACGTGTAAAGGCACTCTAACCTCATGGCACATTGTAAATGAACTCCCCACTATTTTTGAAATGTTTATTACTTTCTTAGCTTATTACTTTCCACTTTGTAGCAGACATTTTATTGTCCGCACTGGAACCCCTCCCGCACACTCCAAAGAGCACATCCATTAAACACCTGTAAAAACTGAGATTATCTGCAAAGTTAAAATGTAACCATGGGGTGTAATCTTATATTACACTTTTATCTCGCAATATTCCCAGGTATATTTTGAAATAGAAGTGAAATCTTCTTGTTTTTCTTCCCTGCTGGAGTCATTTTTTTATATTTCATCTTTGCAAACATTCTAAAGGGCATTGCAGCAAGCTGACTGGTATATGTAGAAATATATACTATAATTCAGTGTCTGCAGATTTTATTTACTTTAGGCTACTTTCACACTAGCGTTCGATCGGATCCGTTCACATTAATGCAGACGGAGGCTCCGTTCAGAACGGATCCGTCTGCATTAAAATGGCAAAAAAAAGCTAAGTGTGAAAATAGCCTGAACGGATCCATCCAGACTTTTACATTGAAAGTCAATGGGGGACGGATCCGCTTGAAGATTGAGCCATATTGTGGCATCTTCAAACGGATCTGTCCCCATTGACTTACATTGTAAGTCTGGACGGATCCGCACGCCTCCGCACGGCCAGGCGGACACCCGAACGCTGCAAGCAGCGTTCAGCTGTCCGCCTGTCCGTGCGGAGGCGAGCGGAGCGGAGGCTGAACGCCGCCAGACTGATGCAGTCTGAGCGGATCCGCTCCATTCAGACTGCATCAGGGCTGGACGGAGGCGTTCGGGTCCGCTCGTGAGCCCCTTCAAACGGAGCTCACGAGCGGACAGCCGAACGCTAGTGTGAAAGCAGCCTTACTCACTTCTAACTGCATAGCTCTGACATATTACATTTACAGACATTGGGCCTCATTTATCAAAACTAACAGGAAAACTGGCTTAGTTGCCCATGGTAACCAATCGGAGCTCATGCATGAAAGGTGGAATCTGATTGGTTGCTTTGGGCAACTAAGACAGTTCTCTTGATTTTGACAAATGAGGCCCATTATCATTGCTTGATGTCCCTAATGGAGCTCACAATCTAAGGTCTCTATCAGTATGTCTTCAGCATGTGTAAGGAAACCCATGCAGACACGGGGAGACCACACAAACTCTGTGCAGATGTTGTCCTTAGTCAGGTTCAAACCGAGGACCCCAGTGCTGCAGGTCACCAGTGCTAACCACTGAGCCACCGTTCTGCCTTCTAAGTATATGGGATTATGCAGGTATGAACACAACCATAGAGTCTGCGGATGGGGGGTTCATGCTGTCTTGTTGGCCCTATGCTCTTTTTCTTATGGCTAGCATTTACCTGTGTAGGACTTCAGTGTCTACAGTGGCTTGTGGTTCCTCTCTAGTACAAGAGATCTGGGGAGGAAGGAGAGCAAAAGCAATGTGCAGGACTTTAAAATGAAAGGTGTGCCCCAAAAGACAAGGGGCTACTCACCAGATGCGGTTGTGCTAAGCGCACAACATCTCAGCTGGCATGGAATATGAAGTGGCATCCCTGCTGCTGCGCGCTGCCTCTCTGGTGATGATACCCGCCAGAGCTTGTCAATGGATACCTTGATGCAAGGAAGAAAAAAAGAAGGCTCTATGAGGCGCTGCAAGGATGAGGATTCCTCGGATAGTTTGAAGATTACTTTATTAGGGTGCAAGAACAACGCGTTTCGGTGTTACCTGTCGAAAAGCTTAGTTGAACCCCAAAATGCATTGTTCTTGCACCCTAATAAAGTAATCCTTAAACTATCCAAGCAATCTTCATCCTTGCAGCCCCACATAGAGCCTTCTTTTTCTCCCTTACAGGTATTCATAGTGCAAGAGATCAAAAGGGAGCAGGAGGTGAACAAGTTTTGGGATTTCCTACCCTGGGATGGGTGGGAGTAGTATGAGACCCATATATACTGTGTGCATTGCCTTATTGTACCTCTTTTTCTTCCAGTCTGCACCGGCACAATGAATGGACTCAGTGTAACTGGTGAGGCCGAGTACCAGCATCACACCTTAAAGAACACCTACAACAACTGCCATATTGTAATGGGAAATCTCGAGATTGTGCTTGTGGAGAACAACAAAGATTTATCCTTCTTAAAGGTAATGCACACCCCAGAGATCATCGTGGGAGACTGAGATAAATACACCAATGCCTCGTTTTATAAACTGCTCTTATGCAATGTGCACAGATGGTAATCAGGCGGCAGGCTGATATACCGCATACAGTATCTCAGGATCTTCACTGCTCACCTATATCGCAGATGTCAGTTTCATGTGAGCAGCTAGAGTGATATGTAAGTGCGTTCAGTGTTTCTGCCACTGGAATGTGGCTCCAGCCTGTCCTGTTTAACCGGCATTCTCTCCAGAATATTGCACAACTGGTTTCCCCTCCCTGATCCACCTACACAGTTTAGGAGGCAAAGTACTGCCGTACTGCCGTCATTGGGAGTGGCTTCCTGTTGCTTCAGGTGAACATGGCCAACCTTGTCCTAATCGGAAAGCCTGAATTCCAGGGGTTTAACTGCTGTTCACCAGCTAATAATGTCAAATTTCATGCTCATTGCTTATATGCATCATTAATACATGGTAAGGGCTTCCAAGCATTAAGTCAGATTTTGTGGTGTTAAAGGGGTATTCCAGCTAAAGGCATTTATATAACAATTGTCCTGTAGGGATATAGGCACTGGAACTCACATCATAAGAAGGGAGGCCCAGAGTCCCATTGCTTATAAGAATCCGACAGCAGAGAAGAGCCTGCTGTGCATGTACCACCACTAATGTTGGAAAACCCCTTTAAAGAGAATCTCCACCTTTAAACAGGTTTAGCCAATTGGCTTGATGGTGTGAACATAATAAACTTTGTTCATGCAAACGGCGGTTCAGGGGCGGATTGACTATAGACTCTACAGGGAAATTTCCCGGTAGGTCAATGTCCAGGAGCCGCCTGAGCCCTCCTCACAGCCACCAGCCAGGTAAGTAATGATCTGTCACTCTCAGAGTTAATTAACGCTGGGGGCGTCAAGTTGTACCTGGCTGGCAACCAAAGGTGCCCTCCTGATTCTTGAATTCAACTGTACTGCCACCCTGGGGAATCTAGCAGTTTATTGTTTTGTACTTAGGTAGTTGGCTCTACAGGGATGGTATTTTGTGCTGCAATATGGTATTGCTGGACCCGTCTACTTGTGTTGGCCCTGCCTTCTGACAATTTGAACCTGCCTACAACATGGGGGCACTTTTATTTTTTTTCCAGGGCCTTTATAAGTTCCCAGGCTGCTTAGCTGATGAGGAGGAGCCTGTCGCTGACTGATGTGCAGCCTGTGTCCTCCCGTAGGCTTCTTGAGTTATATCATCAGAGAGAGGGGAAGCCAAAGGCAACCAGATATTTCCCCTGGATCGGTCAATTCAGATAAATTACATGGTATTACATGGACTACTCCAGGGGTCAGCAACCATTGGCCCCCCAGCTGTTGTGAAACTACAAACCCAAGCATGCTCTATTCACTTGTATGGGAGTTCCAAGAACCGCCAAGAATGTGTGCATGCTGGGAGTCGTAGTTTCACCACAGCTGAAGTGCCGGAGTTTGATGATCCCTGTACTGCTCAATTCTTCCTAGCCTTTATAGTTCATTGAAATGCCTGTCTGTCACGGTACCTCAGGTGACTAATGTCAGGAGATCAACGAGACTGGCTGAGCATGGAGGAATCTAGCAGCCTCCTTGATTTCGCTTGATTAAGTGTTTATAGAGTTAATGACCACTTACCTTGTCTCAGCTGTTGCTCAGTGGTCATCACTTCTACCCTTTATAGTCTGACCCCACCCCTCTGACTGTGTGGTAGATTGCTTCATTTGGTTTTAGAAAGAGCCGGAGTGTGGTTCTCCCTGAGTTCCTGCTCATCCTTCTACAACAGAAGCTAAGTGTCTCGCTTGTTTCTATTTTGTCTTTTCCCCTTGGTTGTTGTTGCTAGGCCTCAGGGAGACGCTTGTTCCTTCATCTTGGAAAGAACAGGTTGTCTCAGCCCTGCCACTATCTTTAGGGATCCTCAGGGTCTCCAGGGCTTCCAGGTTCCTGTGTATGGGCATTTCTACCATCAAGGGGTGCCCATACGGTTAGAAGTCGGGGCCAGGAGTAGGGTTCTCTAGGTGACCCTTTCCCTTCCCTAGCGTTGAGGCCTAGTGGCTTTTCCTTTCCCCCTGGTTGTCAGTGTGGTGTTTACTCCTTTAATTTATCCGTGACACTGTCATTCTGTAAGCATCTTTCTGCTGAGCTGAGGATAACCCCCATCTTCAGACCTATACTGTAATATGTGATTATTTGTAGAGAACCATACAGTATCACTGATTGAGGGATAATACAAGGAACCAGGAAATGAGATAACAGATTTCCACAGTTCATCAGATAGCATATCTTCACAGACTGTGTAGGCTTTTGACTCCTTATGCCAGTGTTCCTCAAATCCAGTCCTCAGGACCCACCTGCTGGTCATGATTTGAGAATATCCCACAGAATGAAGTCCTGATGCATTAAAACTAAATATATCATCTGCTCAATACTAAGGAAATCCTGAAAACATGTCCAGCAGGTGAGCTCTGAGGATTGGAGTTGAGGACCACTGTTTTGTACTTTAGTATCCTGTCTATGCATTACTAGTTTATAGACGTGAGCCATGCAAACAACAAGTACAACAGTATATGTAGACATTATCCCTGAAACCAGCTCTTGGGATCCTAAATCACTATACAGTGTGTACTGCTAAATCTGACCACATAGGAGTACATTAAATGTAGCACAGTGTGCATGATGTGTAGGGCGCGCCATGTTCTTTTTTACTGCAATATGCTCTGATATTGTCACTTTTTGTGCAGTTTTTTTCCCCACATTTGGCAACAGAGACACAATGCGGCATATGTAAAAGTAAGCGGTATAGGACTGCACTGTCCTTAGATCTGACACCCCTGATATGAACTATTGTGCTGCTTCTCAGAAAAGTTTTTTATGGGGCAACTGGTGCAATGGCAGGCAAGAAAGATACATTGAATGGCAGGGAAGAGCTAGCCAATAGCAGGCTGCGACGGAACGAGCCTCCCTAGCATCGCGGGTGACGGTAGGGAGGCTTGTTCCCTGTTTTCATCCGCGCGATGGGGAGATGCAGTGGCGCCATGCTGGGATCAGGAGCAACGCGGGAGCCAGGGAGCGAGGTAAATACAACCTCTGTGAGGGGCCCGAGCACACCGAGGGGCTTTATAGATCTTGGATAAGCCTTTTAACTGCCAATGTCAGGACATAAGTCTTTCATCACTGGTTACTTTTCCAAACAATGGGCCAGATTTATCATGACTCTGACAGCTCACTCCACTTTAACATATGGCTAAAGTCAGTTTTAGCCAAGTCAGATTTATGATCGGCCCCTTAAGACTGTAATAAATGTGGTTTGACGGTAGCAGTTTATCTGTCAGTAAGCAGCTTTACAAAAGTCGCACATCTTTACGATAAAGTCGCACTTCTTTACAAAAAAGTTGCATGTTCTATTAAAAAGTCTCATAAGATAAGCATGGTCCTCACTGGAGTGAAATTGCGACTTTTTTGCGACTTTTTAAATAGTCCCAATAGTAAATCTGTCTAGAGATTCATTTACATAAGAAAACACGCCCACTTTCAGAAAACTGGAGAGCATAGTGCAGCGCAGAAAAAAGTCGCAAATTTGTGCGCAGTTTTAGCATTTGGGACTTTTTGGGGACTTTTTCACTCCATTATTCTGACCTGAGCTAATGATAAATCTGGCCCAATGACTTCCACATTTGTCTTCCTGGACACAATAGATGGAATTTATCGAGCTCTATCCTCCACAATTCTGATTAGAAAAAGTTACTAAATATGGCTTTTGTGACTTTTTTGCTAATTTGCATTCTTACACCATTCACTCCCTTTTTTTAGGTAGGTTTACTCCAGATTGTTGCTAGTTTATGCTAGTTTAAAAAAAAAATATCTGAAACAAACTAGAGTGGCGTTTCTGGACTAAGGCTACTTTCACACTTGCGGCAGAGTGATCCGGCGAGCAGTTCCGTCGCCAGAACTGCCTGCCGGATCCGGCTAACCGTATGCCAACTGAAGGATCCTTATCAGTCTTAAAAATGCCTGATCAGTCAGAAAAATGCATTGAAATGCCAGATCCGTCTTTCCGGTTTCATCCGGCATTTATTTTTTTCACCTTTTTTCGGTCTGCACATGCGCAGACCGGAAGGACGGATCCAGCATTCCGGTATTTTGAATGCTGGATCCGGCACTAATCCATTCCTATGAAAAAAAATGCATTCAGGCAAGTCTTCAGTTTTTTTCGCCGGAGATAAAACCATAGCATGCTGCGGTTTTATCTTTTGCCTGATCAGTCAAAACGACTGAACTGAAGACATCCTGATGCATCCTGAACGGATTAGGGTACTTTCACACTAGCGTTTTTCTTTTCCGGCATAGAGTTCTGTCCTAGGGGCTCTATACCGGAAAATAACTGATCAGGTATATCCCCATGCATTCTGAATAGAGCGTAATTAGTTCAGGATGCATCAGGATGTCTTCAGTTCAGTCTTTTTGACTGATCAGACGAAATATAAAACCGCAGCATGCTACGGTTTTATCTCTGGCGGAAAAAAAACTGAAGACTTGCCTGAATGCCGGATCCGGAATTTTTTTCCATAGGAATGTATTAGTGCCGTATCCGGCATTCAAAATACCGGAATGCCGTATCCGTCCTTTCGGTCTGCGCAAAAATAAATAAATGCCGGATCCGTCTTGCCGGATGACACCAGATCAGGCATTTTTAAGACTGATCAGTATCCTGATCAGTCTTACTAATGCCATCAGTTGGCATACGTTTTGCCGGATCCTGGCAGGCAGTTCCGGCAACGGAACTGCTTGCCGGATCACTCTGCCGCAAGTGTGAAAGTAGCCTTACTCTCCATTCAGAATGCATAGGGATATACCTGATCAGTTCTTTTCCAGCATTGAGCCCTTTTGACGGAACTCAGTGAAAGAAAAAAGAAAAACGCAAGTGTGAAAGTACCCTAAAGTGTTCCACTAACTGTAACAAACAACATACATCATTTTAAAAGCAAAAGTGACTTCAGATATTACCCTCATGATAAATTCCCTCCGATATCTGGTGTTCAGTTATCAATTTAGACGGGAATTATTAACATGTATTTCTCTGCTTTACAGTCCATACGTGAAGTGACTGGATACGTGCTGATCGGCTTGAATATCTTTACCTATTTGCCACTAGACAACCTGCGTGTCATTCGAGGACAGAGTCTTTACGAAGACAAGTACTCACTTTACATGATACTTAATAACCAAGTTAATGGCACCCGTGGTATCCAAAAGCTCAGCTTCCACCATCTTACAGGTAAGACAGAATTACAGGATGGGACCATATACAAAACATGTCACAATGGACACAAAAGCTGACGTGCAATGTATTACATAGAAAACACAGACAGCCGTAGACCGCTCACTGCACACGGTAAACAATGAAAAATAAGGGAAAAAGGGTAAATGTGATTATAAAATCACCAATATAATAATGTGTCACTTGTTCAGAAACAGCGGCACTCTTGTTCACGGGCTGTGTCTGGTATTCAAGCTTGGCCCCTACAGCGCTCGGCTATTTTCGGAACTCCCCTAGCAGCTCATGGAGGGTGGCCACGCTTGCGCAGTGCACTCTCCTTCACTTTAAGGGGGGCATTCTGGAGATAGGAGCGGGTCCCAAAGGTGGGACTGCATCTATATGACATTGATGGCGATATGCCAGTAATGTCTGAGATGGGAATACCTCATGTCTGTTATACACAATTCTAAGTACTTTTTACTAAATACTCTGTTCTGTCAGAGTGTATCCAAATGGGCAACATGAGCACCAGGTTAATATATGGCATGTTTTTGGCTTATGTGCACCAAATAGGCTACATTCACACGACCGTATGTGCTTTGTGGTCCGCAAATTGCGGATCCACAAAAAAAAAAAAACGGATGACGTTCCATATGGCATCCGTTTTTTTTTGGCATAGGGGACAGCTTGATGCTAATGTCTGTAAAGCGCTGCGGAATATAGTAGCGCTATATAAGTGCATAAAATAAATAAATAATAAGGCAACCTGTGAAAGTGTAGCAGTCCAGCACTGTCACTTCCTAACCTCATGCCTGCTCCAAATGGACAGCAACTTGCTATTTGTGCTCTATCCATATGGTGTGAAGAAGGTTTTTAGTAGGTCGGCCTGAGCAGAAGTGCTCCAGGGATCTTTAGTCTTTTCTCATACATTCTGTATCCATTAAAGAAGAAGAAAATCCCCAACCTACACATCTAAAGCTGGGGTTGGATTTAGGCTGTCCGCCTTAGAGTGCACATTGAGAGCCTCTCCATGCATCTATCACTCGCTGTCAATTAGAGCTTGGGAAAATTAAAAGAATGAATTTAAGTATTGTGTTTTTTGTTTTTTTTTTTGGGGTAGAGAAAAAAAGACAATTGTTCTAAAAATAAGCTACGTTCCCAGGACAGAGCCTCATTGAGGGGGCAAGCTGACTTGCCCAGTGGGAAGAGCCTCCTACAATAGCCTCTGTCATCGGCAATCGGGTTCTGCAGCCCCTTGTTAGTCCCCCCCTATTGTTGACCCTTCTACCTACTCCTTCCTGGCTGAGAAACTGCCTTATGGACCTTAGACCTTTGTTTTTGTATGCATTGCTTTACTACTGGTGGAGTTGTGCCAGCACGATTGTTTTCTTCCCTATCAGACAAACAGATAAAATAAGAACACGTCTCTATCGCTGGATAAGCGCACTGGTTATACAGGTTTGAAACTTTAGCAAACAAAACCTGTTCTCAAAACAGCATGAATTTTTTTCCCCTATATGAACAGAGCGCATTAAAATGTCAACATTTCTGTGAGCGGGAACTTGCATACCAAGTATCTTCTAGCGCACCTGTCATTTGCACGCTCGGCAGTCCACCATTTTGTGGCTTAGGTCAAGTGGATATTAATTTCGCTTACAAAATGGCAACCTTCACTCTGTTCCAATTTTTTTTAGAGATTCTGGCTGGAGGGATTCACATGACTAAGAACGAGCAGCTATGTTACACAGATACCATTGACTGGAAAGACATCATACGAGATCCCAAGGCTCAAGTTGAAATCGGAGAGAATGCTGCCAATTGTAAGTGCTGCTTGATTCCGTTATTCTCAGCCTATATCTGACTGATTTGATAGAAGTCATTGGTTTTACTTTGCTTCCACCCTTCTTTGCTACCTGCCTTTACTTTGCTTATTAGCGCCATGTAAACCGTGTGCATGAACTAATTGCACATGATCTTCAATACATACATATACTGCGTCAGATAGTGAGACAATAGGATGTTATCTCATAGAGATCAGCAAAGGTCCCTTTACTTGTGCCGACAATTGTGACAATGATCGGGAAGAAGTATTCCTAGGAATGCCCATTCCCGATAATTGCCCTGTGTATGAACTGAACATACTCTTGTCCATCGGGTGCAGACATCTAAATCATCCTTTCTGGGCAGCAGATTGTGCTGTGTAGATGGCGATCTGCTGCCCAGAAACAAAGATTCTCCATGGGGATGAGCCATCACAGTAGAGATCCCTGACCCCATACTGCAGAGGTGATTGCTGCATGTAAATAGAAGCTCTCACCTCCTCTGACAAGCAGGTAATTATTGGGAATGAACGGTTCATTCTCAATAATTACCTGCTGTGTCAGTCAGCCCATGTAAGGGTCAATAGAGGCTGTCAAAAGACAGCTGCATCTCCTTTGGAAACTCCAAAGTGTAGTTATGCTTCATAATATGGATACAAACAAGCTCCCCTCCAGAAGTAAGAAAATCTCTCTCTCAAGCCACCCTGTAAGTTAAATTTCTGACCAATTAAAAAGCCTCGATATATGGCAGGGAACAATGCCTGTAAGACCACCTATGCCTAAAGGTGGTCTCGTCAAGAAGAAACATTAACCCCATTAGGCTACTTTCACACTAGCGTTTCTTAATGGATCCGGCATGGTTCAGCAAAAACGCTTCCGTTACTGATAATACAACCATCTGCATCCGTTATGAACGGATCCGGTTGTATTATCTTGAGTATAGCCAAGGCGGATCCGTCATGAACTTCATTGAAAGTCAACGGGGGACGGATCTGTTTTCTATTGTGTCCCCATTGACTTGCATTGTGGGTCATGATGGATCCGTTTTGCTCCGCATCCAAGGACGGAAAGCAAACCGCAGTATGTTGCGGTTTGCTCTCTGGTATGAGAACGGAACGTAATGCATTTTGGAGCACTCAGTTCTGTTCAGTTAAGTTTTTTGTCCCCAATGACAATGAATAGGGACAAAACGGAAGCATTTTTTTCCGGAAAATATTAACGCTAGTGTGAAAGTAGCCTTAGCTACATCAAATATAGAGACAGATTGTACATACATTGATGCAAACAGGACAACACTAAATTAAAAATTATTTAAAACTGAGGCAACACTAGAGATCCATTTTTAATGATTTCTTCAGAAAAGAGGGGTCTTGGAGGGCAGTAGGCTCAGGATATTTCAGTTACAGCCGTTTGAGTAGAAATGGAAAGAGTACAGAGCTGGAGTTTACACACAACACCGAGCCCGTTACTATGTATCCCCGAAGCGTCTGCATCTCGTAGAACTTGGGACTTTAGAACTTGGCAGCCTCTCTTGGACCAAGTCCAGATGTCTTATCAATGAGAATAAAAGTGGCCGAGTAAAGATTTCAATGGAAAAACGTGCAAATCGTCATATAGGTGTCAAGGGAAATAACCTCCACCCTGTGTTACTGATTTATACAAAAGGTGTATTTGGTTTCTGTGTTGGGAACCTGAACAAGTGTGTATGAAACCCTATGCTCTCTGCTATCTACACACCTCTGTTTACTTTCCTTATAACGTAGGACGTTGGAGCCACATTGCACAAGTGAGTAGCAAATCACTGAAATCATATTTCACTAATGTACGTTGATTCATCAGCCAAGATTAAAAGGCCTCATGCATACGACTGTTGTTCTGGTCTGCATCCGAGCCACGGTATTTGCGGCTTGGATGTGGATTCACTTCAATAGGGCCTCAAAAGATGTGGACAGCACTCTGTGTGCTGTCCGCATCCGTTGCTCCGTTCCGTGGACCGCAAAACACACAACGGTCGTGTGCATGTAGCCAAACACTGATGATTCCCCCTGATGAGCCACAGGCTCCATTTTTACATCAGTCTGAAGGGGCTGCTAAACTGTTGAGGTCCAGCCGCACAGGCACAAAGGGATATTTCCATGTCAAATTTCAAAACCAAAACATAAAAATGGCCACCCTATGGCAAGATGTTACTCCTTGGTTTCCCAAGGAAAGAAGCAGCATTCTTTTTTGGCACTTAGCTTTAAGGGAGAGTCCTCTTGCAGTCATTTGCATCAGCCGTTGTCACCTAATGCATGCATGTATTGCTGCTTTTCAGCGGTCCAGGCCATATCTTTCTATGCAGGTCATGTGTAATGCACAGATGCAGCGCCATCCAGCTCCTTTTTTGGGGGTCATGAAAAGAGAACTGCCCCCGTTACTTTCATATGAACTAATACAGAATGGGGTTGTCTAATGAGGCCGTAACAAAATGGAAGAGCTGTGGGCTGGAAGAAAATTAGATAAGACATTTTTAAAGGGAATCTGGCACCAGTGACGTCAAACTGTTTGTAGTTCCCCTAAGGCTACGGTCCTCAAATTGCGGATTTGAAAAACACGGATACAGGCCAGATATAGAGCCAGCCGTATATTGAAAGGCTCATTATATTTCTTGTGCTGTCCACATCTTTTGCGTCCCCATTGAAATGAATGGGTCCGCACCCGTTCTGCGGACCCAGAAATACGGTCGTCTGAATGCACCCTAAAACCCTGTTTGTTTGTTTGTTTTTATTGATCTGAGGCTCCATTCCCGAGTTATGATACTTTTTTAAAATATGCAAATTAGGCCTTTTGTGCAATGAGATCGTCGCCCTTGCGCCACTCATTTCTGTGGCTTGCCCCTCCCTCTTTGCCTTGATTGACATGGCCAGGCAGAAAAGGGCGGCACTTGGGAGCAACAAGAGCAACAGTGACACCCTCATTGCACTACAGGCGTAATTTGCATATTAAGAAAAAGCATCATAATAAAACAGAGCCTCAGATCAACAAAAGAAAGACAGCATTGTAATCAGATCAACCACAGCTATGTGTCTGTGCAAAGAGGTTGAGAGGGAGCTCGCTGGTGGCAGATTCCCTTTAAGGGTTTAATTTTCCCAGAACTTTTATATTGATGATAAGATAAGTCACAAATGTCTAATCAGCTGTTTAGTAGCTCCAGCGATTGAAATAGGCACCAGAACTACATAGCTCCATCCATGGTGTAGGCAATGTGAATGGGGGGAGCGCTGCAGTAACCAGCAATGTCTACTACACAGTGGATGATGCAATGCATTTCCGGTGCTACTGAAAAACAGTGGATCCATTGGGGTGCCAGGAGTCAGCCCTTCCCCACCGATCACATATTGAGAGCCTATCCTGAGAATAGGCCATCAATATTAAAGTCCTGGAAACCCCCTTTAAGGGATTTTTTTCAAGTTTGTAGTTCCCTAGAATACAACTGCATTTCCTTGTTATTGTATTCTAAGTCAAGCCATTCATTAGTAAAGCTATATACAAAGGAGCTCATTACCACCTTGTGTACGTGCTGTACTGTACTATTACTACAAAGCACTGACCCGGAGCACAGCTTTACTATAAGTACCTAGAAAACAGGAAAGTATCTGACATTAAAGGCCCCGGACGGTGACAGGTATCAGCAGTGTGACTATTGTCATTACTGTAACACCGTCATTTACTTCTTCCTCAAAGGCAGTATGATGGATGGCTCCTGTCCTGCCATCCCGTAACGTGCTGCAGCGGAAGCATTCACTTTCACTGCTGATACATGTAAGTGGCAGTCTGAGACCCATTCACTATTGGGCTGAAGCTACGTAATTCATTTTGAGTATTAAAAAGGATTGCCACTTACATCTCACATAATTGGTTCATTAGACTGAAGGTTTCTTTCTTTCTTTTTAAACCAAAACGAGGATTATACAAAAAGAAAGAGAAGTAAAAAGCTGTCCATACACTTTTAGATAGCTGTTGATAGTCCACGACATACATGTGTAGAGCATGCTTGTCTTTTCAAAGGGGTAGGTGAATAAGCCTGAAACAGCTGGCAGTGGCTTACCACCTACGGGATTACAGGATCGAGCATGTTGACATTGAGCATGCCCAATATTCCTTTCCATCAAAGTAGAGTGTCCCCCTCTAGGAGACGGAATGAAGAGCTTCCCATGTACAGGCGATTCCTGTCCTGCAGACTCAAGCCACTCTTGTGTTATGCATTGCAATTGCTCAAGGCCTTAAAGTGACCGTCCAGTTCAAGGAAAAAGTTCACATTTACTGGGGAACAAACAGAACACTTGTAGGGTGCCTCCTTTTTTATTTTGTAGCTGCAGATCCAGCAATTCCCAGGCTCCTCTTCTATCTTCCAAGATGGCCGCAGCACCTCGCAGACCACCTGATGAACTCTGTGCCTTGGTAGCCCAAGACACTTCCTGTTGTCCAGCCCTGCTCTTGGATTGGCCAGCATCGTTCACATGAGCTGCACTGGCCAATCCTAAGGGAAGTGTCTTGGACTACAAAATGCACAGGATGCATCAGGTAGTCTGAGAAGCAGTGCGGCCATCTTCGATGACAGAAGAGGAGCCCGGGATTTGACTGCTCTGCAGACGAAACGTTTGTTCCCTGGTAAATGTAACATTTTTTTTTCTTAAAGGGTCACATTAAGATGCTTGTACATGTCTACTCCTTCTGACAACCTACTTTGTTTCTTTCCCTTCCTTTTGGAAATATCGTACACGGCTTTTTGGCCTTTGTATGTCGTCTTGCTATCTATTGTGAAAATGTAAGAATTTGCCTTTCAGTTTCCAGTGCAGTGACCACCTTTCCTGCGATACTCCAAAAAAGGTTTCACAATCCTAAGTGTTTGCGGTGGATTATCACATTGTTAGCTATAAAGCCGACATAAGCATGTAATGCTATATGCTGAAACCAGTGTATGCCGCCTATTCTGCAGTTAACCCCATCCCACCTCTTCTTATTCGGTGGCATCTTTATTTTTAGCAGATGTCACAGATGTCACTGATGTACCTTACGTGTACCTCTCCATGTACTGTATGTCTGTGGTGACAATCACAAGTTCGTTCCAGGTGCCATAGAGTTCAGCTCTACAAACCCTTTTAACAAATATTAGCTCATGCCACACGGTTGCCAAGATAAACCCTGCTTTGGCAAAACTTCTGCTATCCCTATCCTGTTTTTAGAGGCTGGCCATATTTCGGATTTAATGTAAACACTTGACAAGGTGCATACGAGTCTTTTTACGTTATTAAAAGACATTAATAACCCTGAAGGTAATGTCACTGACGCCAGCGGGTTACTGAGGTAACGCTATGTGACATCTTATTTGTACAGCTCCGTGAGGTTTGTCCCTAAACTATCAGGAAGTTTAAGGACATCCTAAAATAAGTTATATCTGGTGCCGCACATCACCCCAGGCCAGTAGATCAGATCTTGTTCCTCGCAGCAGATATCAAAGAATAAATACATTAAGTTCCTTGACAGGCGTGGGCGACTGCCTGTCCTGTAGGTATTTGGGCTGACAGCTGAGACATACAGTAAGTTGAAAATACTGTAAAGGTGATCATACGTGTTAGAAATCTGCCGATTTCAGCAAGACCAGCCAATGATCTAAGGCTAGTTTCACACTAGCGCTAAACCGTTCCGGCAGACCGTCGCAGGAGAGGAACAGGCTGCCAGAGTTCATCGCATCCAGTATAGCCAGAAACTGCCGGAGCACCGCCAGGCCCCATTGAGATTCGACAGGAGAAACACCGCTGCAAGCAACTGTTTTTGTCTGACCTAATGCTGGAAACAGGCCGGATTCCTGCCGGGTCCCATTGTAGTAAATGGGCTCTGTAGAGAAAGAGACCTTCCAGCTATGAATCCCCCAGTGTCATATGGCAGGAGAAAGATCAGACATGTTGGATGACAGAGGTGTCTGTTAGCGATATATTCCTTTTTCCGTATTGAGAACACATGCACTTTTGGGCGAGCTAAGCATGCATGTGAATGGGTGCCCAGAAGGAATAGCTGTCAGTTCACAAGCACCAGTTAGCTAGGCTCTATAGCCACACAGGACGGTAGGTTGCAGAATGAATGTTGCAGATTTTCAGCATGGATGTCATCCTTTTGTGCAGCAAATCCACAGAAATTCTGCATGTAACTCGTGTGCATTTTGACGCAGATCCATGGCTAAATCTGTGGTGGATATTTTAGGTACAAGTTAGGTCTCCTGTAGATGTATCGGAAGAAAAGTCATTAGTGTATGCACTGACCTTTGCATAAGCAACATAGACATCTAGTATTGCTAACTTGTATCCTACACATTGGACTTTGAAACATAGGTAGTATTTTCAGGAATACTCACACACCCAGTGCTTTGCAACCTGTTATCTCATTACCCAGAAGCCCTTTTTACCCAATGTCAGCAAACACCACCAGCACAGCAAACATATGGCAAATGAAGGCAGATCAGTAAAAAATAGGAAGCAAACAGTATGTTTTATATAATAAAATTTAACCACTAAGTGATCTTCGTGTTATTTCAACTAATTACAGATCTTGTCTTCACTGGAACACTTTGGAAGATTTTCAAATATATTTTACTACTTGCAGCACTCTCTTAAGTCAATTTAAAGGGAACCTGCAGGCAGCCTGTACAGTGCAAGAGAAGCTGAGCAGGTTGATACAGTAAGGTCCATAAATATTGGGACATCGATACAATTCTAACATTTTTGGCTCTATACACCACCACAATGGATTTGAAATGAAACGAACAAGATGTGCTTTAACTGCAGACTGTTAGCTTTAATTTGAGGGTATTTACATCCAAATCAGGTGAACGGTGTAGGAATTACAACAGTTTGCATATGTGCCTCCCACTTGTTAAGGGACCAAAAGTAATGGGACAGAATAATAATCATAAATCAAACTTTCACTTTTTAATACTTTGTTGCAAATCCTTTGCAGTCAATTACAGCCTGAAGTCTGGAACATATAGACATAACCAGACGTTGGGTTTCATCCCTGATCATGCTCTGCCAGGCCTTTACTGCAACTGTCTTCAGTTCTGGCTTATTCTTGGGGCATTTTCCCTTCAGTTTTGTCTTCAGCAAGTGAAATGCACGCTCAATCGCATTCAGGTCAGGTGATTGACTTGGCTATTGCATTGCATTTCACTTCTTTCCCTTAAAAAAGTCTTTGGTTGCTTTTGCAGTATGCTTTGGGTCATTGTCCATCTGCACTGTGAAGCGGTGTCCAATGAGTTCTGAAGCATTTGGCTGAATATCAGCAGATAATATTGCCCGAGACAATTCAGAATTCATCCTGCTGCTTTTGTCAGCAGTCACATCATCAATAAATGCAAGAGAACCAGTTCCATTGACAGCCATACATGCCCACGCCATGACAGTACCACCACCATGCTTCACTGATGAGTTGGTATGCTTAGGATCATGAGCAGTTCCTTTCCTTCTCCATACTCTTCTCTTCCCATCACTCTGGTACAAGTTGATCTTGGTCTCATCTGTAAATAGGATGTTGTTCCAGAACTGTGAAGTCTTTTTTAGATGTCGCTTGGCAAACTCTAATCTGGCCTTCCTGTTTTTGAGGCTCACCAATGGTTTACATCTTGTGGTGAACCCTCTGTATTCACTCTGGTGAAGTCTTCTCTTGATTGTTCACTTTGACACACATACACCTACCTCCTGGAGAGTGTTCTTGATCTGGCCAACTGTTGTGAAGGGTGTTTCCGTCACCAAGGAAATAATTATTCGGTCATCCACCACAGTTGTTTTCTGTGGTTTTCCGGGTCTTTTGGTGTTGCTGAGCTCACCGGTGCATTCCTTCTTTTTAAGAATGTTCCAAACAGTTGTTTTGGCCATGCCTAATGTTCTTCCTATATCTCTGATGGGTTTGTTTTGTTTTTTCAGCTTTTATCTGCTCATTGTAATTGGGATAATGAGGGAATAACACACACCTGGCCATGGAACAGCTGAGGAGCCAATTGTCCCATTACTTTTGGTCCATTAACAAGTGGGAGGCACATATGCAAACTGTTGTAATTCCTACACCGTTCACCTGATTTGGATGTAAATACCCTCAAATTAAAGCTGACAGTCTGCAGTTAAAGCACATCGTGTTAGTTTTATTTCAAATCCATTGTAGTGGTGTATAGAGCCAAAAATGTTACAATTGTGTTGATGTCCCAATATTTATGGACCTGGCTGTATATGCAGCAGGTTTATGGGGAACGATTCAGAAAACCTTTAATTTATACATTTTTATTTGTTTTACATTTTTTCTCTTTCTGCTTTCAGCTCAGTTGTACATGAGGTCTTCTTATGACTTCTCCTGCTCTATAACATGCTGCCTGCAGATTGCACTGCATTTTGCGGTGTCAGGTCCTCTGTAATGTAACTGTTCGAATTGGATAATAAAGGTTTAACGCATCGTTAGCCAAAGGAAAAAACAACAACTTTTTAACAAATTTTGCATAATTTGCCCAGGTTTGGAAAGCGCTGCATGCTTCTGTAGAATGGCTATTTCTATTTTGTCTCGGGGAAAGCTGTATTTCAAATATTTTTAAACCTTTTTGGGGAAGTTTAGTATTTTATATAGAGGAAATCATGGTAGGGTTTCATACCTTGAGACCCTTGTGCTACATGGGATCCTAAACACAGATCAATGGTTATGAACTGAAACATTCTTCCAACCATCCATGTATGTTGTGTGTTCAGATACTAATGTATCCCTTTTCTCAACCTGTGTTGTGTGCTGCAGGTGAACCTTGTCATCCATCTTGTAATGGGAAATGTTGGGGACCAGGAGAAGAAGACTGTCAGAAATGTGAGTTTTTCCATTTTGTCATCAGATGGTGTCAGTAATATTCGATAATTCACCCAAAAATGAGAGTAGATTTAGTACAATGCATCCATCACCATGACATCCTTATATCTAAACAACAGTCATATGTGACATTATTCTACACTTGTAGGTTGGCGTCATTGAGGAACTTAGCTGTCAGATATTCAGGAAGCCTGACTTGTTCTTGATTTATCACTTTCTAGTGAATTAAAAGGCTATTTTCTCCCTAACACTAATCAGTCCCAAAAATTGCTGTGTTCAATATTCAAATGTTCATTTTAATATGGAGGCCAAACAAACAAAACATGACGGTAACAATAACCACAATGATGCCACTGTGGTGCCCACACAGTAGACCTGCATGGTAAACTGCAGTAGTGCTCGACTGACGTGCACATAAAGTAGTGCCATGTAGTGCACATTGCCGCAGGTATTACTGTTCTTATGATACAGTGCTGGCAGCCTTGTATTAATGGGTACATTGGACTGCAAAAAATATTGTGGTACCCATACATTAATTCCAAACACAAATCAGTACCCATACAGTAGGTCCATGTGCTCCAATAGTAACATCATATACCGGCAAATAGGAGAAATGTCCTGCTGCCATAATATATGGCCGATAAAGTAGTGGTAGCAGCACTATAATTCCTAAGCTATACTGCCATTCGCAGTGCTCAGATCACTGGGTCTTCCGTCTAGTAGTGCCCACATAATATTAAATGAATTCTCACATATAATTTTACCATCAACAGTTTTCCCATATAGTAGTACCAGCCACGTAGTTAACAAATTAGGCATTGCTGAAAGCATGGATAACATAGTATATGTATCTTTACCTGCAGTGACAAAGAACAACTGCGCACAGCAGTGCAATGGACGTTGTTATGGACAGGCGCCCAATGAATGCTGCCATGATGAGTGCGCTGGGGGCTGCACAGGTTCCCTAAACACTCAGTGCTTTGTGAGTGACGCTCAGTGAATTGTACTTTTCTCTCCCAAGTTCAGCATTTTCCCATATTCATAACCGTCTTTTCACGTACAGGCATGCCGAAACTTCGATGATAATGGAACCTGTGTCTCACGATGTTCTCAGCTGATTTACAACCCTCTGAGCGGTCAAATGGAACATGGTCCTGATTCCAAGTTCCAGTATGGAGGATCATGTGTGAAGAACTGCCCCCGTATGTATAGGCAGACACAAGTAATAATGTCTGACCCTTCCAATTAATTTTAGACAGTCGCAGGGAGGATAAAAAGAAAACGTTCTTCATCACAAAAAGTTCAATAGAAAGTCCTTTAGGCTCAGTTATTAATAATTAGTGCTAATTCAAGTGACTAGGGATGAGCTACAGTACCATCAGAGCTGCATGGCCATGTTGGTTCCCACAGAAAAATAAGGTAGTGGAGCTTCAGTCAGACAAAATCCACTTTTATACCAAAAAAGTGCAAAGGGTTTGCAGACTTTTATAGCAAAATTATTTTATTGTTACATCTCTATGCTGTACTAATGTTGTTTTTCAACCATTTTAGATAATTTTGTGATAGACCAGAACTCTTGTGTTCGTGCATGTCCGAGCAACAAGATGGAGGTGACAAAAAATGGAATCAAGATGTGTGAGCCATGTTCCGGCCTTTGTCCCAAAGGTAACTTTTACTTTCTGGGGGTTGTCACATTGGTGACATGATACTGATGGTGTTAAATGGTCTCTGCTCCTGTATCAAATGTTTTCAAGAATATTGTTATCAACAAACAATCTTTTAGATTCTTTTTCATTGATTGATTTCAAGTTTTTTTCCTGGAGGAAAATGTTGATGCCTCATCCTCAGGATAGTTCATCAATATCTGATCGGCGAGGTTCCAATTCACCGGCTCCAGTGCTTATCACAGCATACCAAACACAGCACCGTTCACTGTGTAGTGGCTGAACTTGGTATAATAGTCAAGGCCCATTCACTTGAATGGGACTGAGCTGAGCCTAGGCCATGTGACGTCACTAGTCTGGGAAGAAGCAGTGACACAGACTGGAGCACCGTGGACTCTTTAAACAGCTGATCGGTCAGGGACCCGGGAGCCAGAACCCCATTAATCTGATATTGATCACCTATTCTGAGGACAGACCTATCTTCCAGATAACCTCTTTAGTGCAGATAATATGCAAATATTTCTCCATTACGAGAAATAAATCTCTTCTGTTATACTGGACTAAAATATTGCAAAATAAATAATAAAATAAATAATAAAAGTATGATTGCTATTTGCTAGAGAATGTATTAAGTTCGCTTTTGTCTTCTATTTCTCTCCAGCCTGTGAGGGAACCGGTGGTAGATACCAGACTGTGGATTCTAGTAACATTGATAGATTCATTAACTGCACCAAGATCTTGGGCAATCTAGACTTCCTTACCATTGGTCTAGACGGGTAAGAAAACGTATTTAGTATTTTTCCTGTTTGCACTATAGGAAATGCACGGTGATATTGTATGCTGCACTTCAGGATCCCCGGTCATTTGGATATAGTACTTTATGTTAGTACTACAATTTGTCTTTCTTTGCAGATTATTACTTTACTCTTATATTTGTTCCAAATGGTATAAATTTGATAATTATATCCACATTTTTGGTCTAATTTTGCAAAAGATGAAGCAAAATTTGACTGGGTAGACTGGACAATATGAGCAGATAATTGTCCCATATCAAGTGCCAAGTCGACTGGCACTTTTTTTTATTTCATTTTCATGTTACAATTACAGGTGAAACGTGAAAAATTTGAATATTGTGCAGAAGTTCATTTATTTTAGTAATGCAACCTCAAAGGTGAAACTAATATATGAGAGAGACTCATTACATGCAAAGCGAGATATTTCAAGCCTTTATTTGTTATAATTTGGATAATTATGGCTTACAGCTTATGAAAACCTCAAAGTCACAATCTCAGAATGAGGAGTTTGAATGAACAATCGATTGTCCAATCATCCGTTCTCCTCTACATTAGTGTCAGCAGCACATCTCATTTACATGAGGATATTTGCTACTATCAAATGATAATTTTATACCATTATAAAGATGTAGTGATCAACAAATGATTGCTTGTCGCTCGATTGCTGGGAACCTTTAGGCTGCCCGTACTAGATGCGGTCCAGCAGTGGGATCCTTATGAGGATCACCGCTAATTACCAGGCCACACCTTTACTTGCCACCCTACGCCAGTGCATGCTATTTGAAACAAATAGCATGTACAGATGCGGCCTGGAAAGTACAGATGTGTCCTCACATGCAGACCCACAGCTCGGCCACATCACTGGGCAATCATCAGGAATGAACATTTGTTCAATCATCAAGGCCCATAACTCTGGTCTGAACAATATTTTTAAGGTTACTAAGGAATCATACCCAGTTGACTTATAGCCCACCCATAGGTGTGTGCCCATATTTGACACAGTTTTTTTTTTTTGAGTTGAACTTGCTAGAACTGGCAATCAACAGTAAGTTTATAGCATCAAGACAGTTGTAAACCTTGAAACATGCAAAAAAATAGTTTTTCTTCCTAGCCTAAAATGTTTAGAGAACCATCAATGTTTAGAGAATATTCTTCCATTTTTCTGACTGACCACATGTATAATCCTAGGGATGAGTTTATGAATATCACCGCTCTGGACCCTAGCAAACTGAATGTCTTCAAAACAGTGCAAGAAATAACAGGTAGGAGGAAAGCCGCTGACATTTTGGATCAGTAAATAATAACTTGTCCATAAACTGACCAAACTTCTCACCGCAGGATATCTGAACATCCAGTCTTGGCCGAAACATATGAATGACTTCAGCGTCTTCTCCAGTCTCACTACCATTGGTGGTCGGACTCTCATGTGAGTATCTTATATCTGGAGGATATAAGGGCGCATCAGACTTTCTAGAACCTAACTGACAAACCACTTAGTTTTGGAGGAATTTTATCAGTTCAGTGCGTTCCTAAACTTCAGGTTGACTTTTTGATATCATTCCTTATGCCCCTTACCCAGTGTCATATACTATTTATTTGAAAAGGACCATTCAAGATGCAATCATATTTTATGATGAAATTCAGTAAACAGTTCTTGATGTGGTCTCTACAATAGTAGTGTATATAGTAGGCTTGCATAAGGCAGCAAAATGTACCTGGAAAAAATCTTAACAAAGCTCCCTAGCTATATATAATACGTCAAAGATGTCACATTTTTCATATTCAGTTGAGATGTTTGAGAGGAATGCGTCATCAGAAAAATCACATATTGTTTGCGCGCACCTTCCCTTCATACAGCTGATTGGCAGGATGCCGAGTGAGGGATCACTGCCGATCTGATATTGATGACCTATAGGATAGGTCATTAATATTAAAAGCCCGGAGAACCCCTTTAAGCTTAGTGGCCAGTGTCAGGAATTGACAGATTATTTTAAGAACACATAGTGACGTGAACATTTAAAAAAAAATCACAAGAATTTCTATAATACATCACTTTCTGATAGCATATTCCCTTTAAGTATCCATTGAGAAATCAGACATTTCAACAACTCCAGATGTTTTTTTCAAGCATAGTGTATAGCGTTGTACACCACCAGTGGCTTGTCGGTTAGGCGTTGGTACTGATTTACGGTATAGATAAGGTGTTTTATGTGCGTATTGCAGTCATAATGTTGGCACTCTCCTTCTATATTACTTCACCTTTGTCCTCTATTATGTTTTTCTTGTCTTGCATTTTTGACAAGAGACACGATCTCTCTATGATCTATTACAGACGTGGGGTGTCACTTCTAGTGATGAAGAACAGCAATGTGACGTCTCTGGGATTTCGTTCACTGCGTGATATCAGTGCCGGGAAGGTTTATATTGCAGAAAATGAGAACCTTTGCTATTACAACACTATCAACTGGAAATACTTATTCCCAACTAAACGGCAGAACTTTGATATAAAGAATAACAAGTCTCCAGACGATTGTGGTAAATCTCTGACCTTTGATTCTCTTCTGGGCATATAATACAGATATTTTTATTCTGGGTGGTATTAATGGTATCCTTTCCAAAAATGTTGCTTACAAAAGGCTCAGAATGGAGCGGAGACATCTCATAACAGTTGTGTAAAATAAACCAGCTTCTTCTCTTTCTATTGAAGATTGTGCTGTTGTATTATGTACTGATTTGAACTGGTTGCAGTGACTGGATCTATCCTTGATAGTAATGTGCATACAGTCTCTTAATTGAGTAAAGGGTGCTGCCCAATTCTATGCGTTTTGTTTGTCTAGCAAGGGATCAAAGCAGAAATGACTGGGATCCAAGTTCCCATTATCCTGCCTGGTACTTGTATTTTCCAGTGTTCATAAAAATGAATGAAAATCCATTGATTCCAAAAAGAAAATGGTTCTCAGACTAGGCTATAGCATCATAGCCATAGTATAGTCCATTATAGCTGTAGTTACTTAGGGTCATAGGGTCTACATAGGGTCTATGTTCCTGTTCTATAATTATAGCAATTTTTTTGGTTGTATTTGGAAAGCTTCCGTGATTAACATACAGACTATTACTACAGTATTTTAGGCGGCCTCTGAGGGCAGCATAGTGTAGTGACGGACATGCTGATTTCAGTGTTCTGTCACCTATTTTCAGTGCCTTCATGCCAAACAGTCAATTGCAAGGCCAGCAAGGAGTCCAGTGGTATGCAGGTTCCCGCTCCCGCTCTCGTGATGCTGATTGACAGGTTTTCCCTATTAATGTGCACAGGGAGAAGCTTGTCAATCAGAGTCTGGAGGGTGGGGGAGTCCGCATGTCAGTGCACTGGACAGTTACTGTACATGTAAGTATTCAAAAGGCTTAAATCAGCATGTCTGTCACTATACAATGCTGCGTTCGGAGGCTCCTTTAGGCCTCATGCACACAACTGTATGTATTTTGTGGTTTGCAAACCCCAGATCCACAAAATATGGATACAGGCAGTGTTGATGATGCATTTTTTGCGGTCCCAATAGTAGAAAGGCCTATTCTTGTCTGCAAAATGGACGAAAATAGGATATGTTTTATAATTTACGGGAGGGACACACGGATGTCATCCATGTGCTGTCTGCATGTTTTTTGCAGTCCCATAGAAATGAATGGTGAAGTCTTGTGGAAAAGGCCTTAAACTGTGAAGTAGTTTTATTTTACCACATGTATAATTATTCATGTCTTCATAACCAATTATCTCATTTGCAAATAAAAGGGAGCATACCAACTGCATATCTTGCAAGTGGAAGACATACACCATTAAAGTGACTGATGGGCAGTTTTAGAACAATTCCAGTTGAACATATAGTACAAATGGAAGGACAGCGCATATATTCCAATGATAGCTTATACAGATATTGGCCCTGATTTATCATGCCTTCACCCCTGAATTCTGGCATAAAAAAGTCGCAAAATAGGGCTTTTGTGACTTTTTGGATTTTATAACACTCACTCCAGTTAGGAAATGTCGGCTTGGTTAGCTATGTTAAAGGGGTCCTGCAGTTTTTTAAACTGATCTATCCTCTGGATAGATCATCAGCATCTGATCGGCGGGGGTCCGACACCCGGGACCCCTGCCGATCAGCTGTTTGAGAAGGCAGCGATGCTGGCAGTACTGCCGCGGCCTTCTCGCTGTTTACCGCGGGCCCAGTGACGTCACGACTAGTATCACTGGCCTGGGCGGGGCTAAGCTCCATTCAAGTGAACAGATCTTAGCCCCGCCTAGGCCAGTGATACTAGTCGTGACGTCACTGGGCCTGCGGTAAACAGTGAGGAGGATGCTGCGCTGCTGGAGCACCGCTGCCTTCTCAAACAGCTGATTGGCAGGGGTCCCTGGTGTTAGACCCCCGCCGATCAGATGCTGATGATCTATCCAGAGGATAGATCATCAGTTTAAAAAAACTGCAGAACCCCTTTAATAAGTTTCACTCCAGATTTATCAATGACTTTTTAGAAATTCGCTAAAAAAGTCACACTCTCACTCCAGTAGGAAGGTGGAGTAGGAAAACTGGAGGAGCTTTTCTAGACAAAAGTGTTAGATTTAAGGATAAGACAAATTTATCAAACAACATGAGACATTTGATAAATGTCACATAAAGTACGCCAACACAGACTCGAGCAAAACTGCCCTCAGATATTCCCCTCATGATAAATCGTCTCCATTGTCTTTTCTTTGCAGTCAAAGAAAGAAAGGTTTGTGACCCACTTTGTTCTGATAAGGGCTGCTGGGGACCAGGACCTGGACAGTGTCTGTCTTGCAGGAACTTTAGTCGAGATGGGATCTGTGTACCATACTGTAACCTATATCAAGGGTAATTTCAGAGTCCATAATTACATTTGTATTTCTTTTGCATGTAAGTATATTAATGGATGGCATTGTATGGTTCTGTATACTAATAGCTTTTAATTGCTTTTCTGTGTAGAGATAGCAGGGAGTTTGCGAAGGATGGTGCTTGCTTGCTGTGCCACCCAGAATGTCAGAAGATGGAAGGCGCACTAACCTGCAATGGAACAGTAAGTCCTCACTGCTGTTGCTAATCCCACAACGTAAATGGGTTTTCCAAGATTTTTTTAAAACTATTGCTTGCACTTCTTCTTTATGCCGTCAGGGTGCAGAATCTTGCTCACAGTGCGCTAACTACCGAGATGGGCTACAATGTGTGGACAAATGTCCTCATGGAGCCATGAGGGAAAAAGGACCAGTCTACAAGTACCCCAGTGTGAACAAGATCTGTCTGCCCTGTCCTGAGAACTGTTCACACGGGTGAGTTCATCCTCTTTGTGATCATTTTATGTCTTGTCCATGAAATAGTAGTTCCAATTATTAGCACTATACCCAACATTATCCATATGATTATGTGGTGGGTACCTGGACTATGATCTGCTTATAGAACTATCTATAGAGTTGGACATACAGGGGGGGCATTTATCAAAACTGGTGCTAAGGTAAACTGACTTAGTTGTCCATAGCAACCATTTAGATTCCATGTTTTATTTTTTCAAAGTTCCTTTGGAAAAAGAAAGGATCAACAGATTGGTTTCTATTGGCAACTAAACCCATTTTCCTTAGCAACAGTTTGGATAAATGTCCCCAATGGAGTTTATATGGGTCTTTTTTTCTAAAATACTGCTTACACTTTCCATTATAGATCCTATAATATTAACAATGACAAGGGTATTTTGTCCGGGACCCACATGTGGAAAACAGGGTATATTTTCACCTCCTTTGAATATAAAGGAGGTGTTAGCTCTCCTGATATGTATGCTCTAGTAAATGCTTATATTGTGTATGAAATCATGTTGGGGAATATTTTATTAGGAATCTATGTTGTGATGTTCCTGTTATTCCCCCTAGAAAAGTATGAATAAATCAATAAATTCACTTCTGGTAAAATAACATCTCCCTACACAGTCTTAGCAGAGATTGGATGGTATGTAGGGACAACAGGAAAGGCCCAGTTGTCAATTTATTAATATGTTTCCAGGGGGAATTCTTATTTTATGGGGGGCATATAGTATCTGGTAGTATTTGTTTTGTATTTGGTAGTATTTACCAAATGAAACATAGAAGGAGAGTTGACAGGTCCTCTTCAGGATCTTTATGACACTATTTGGATCTATCTGTAGAGCCTGTGTGAGGGCCGTATGCTAATTCACTATAGGGTACAGTAAATGTGTGCAGCGCTAACACAGACACGGGAACACCGGAGCAGCTCCAAACAGGTTTTGGGTATTTGGAGAGTGTTACTATCTGCTTCAGAGAGGTGCAGTATTAAAAATCCTCAGACCCCTACTAATCTCCATTGAGTTTTTGTCTAGTCTTTAAAGGGGTTTTCCGGGATGAAACTTTTATGTTTTATTAAACATGCCCTGGCCATACTAATATAGTTGTATTACCTATTATGCTCCCTTTGCTCACTTTACAAACTAGTCATGTAAAATAGATAAGATAAGATAACATGCCTTAAGATAAGATGCCTTTATTGTCACTGTACAATACAATGTAATACAATGTACAATACAATGAAATGTTTTTTGGAGCAATCCTAACGATGTCTTGCTGACATCAGGTCGACGAGGAACATTCAAGGACCACCCCCCAGCTGCACTGTGCGTCGACGTGATGTCAGCATTGAGGGGCAGAGTCAGGGAGGGGCTGCCTCTGTGTATGTGCATGCCCTTCTCCTGTGTCCACAGCCATGCACCGCCTTTCCTGGCTCCTCTGCTTCCCTCCTCATCCTTGTGTATTAGCGCTTTGTCGGATGCCACTCGGCTAAGCTATGTCCCACTCTCAGCTGTTTTCTGTGTCCATAGGACCTAGAGACAGCTGATTGTAATGGTAAAGCAGGGAGCTGGAGCCCCCCAGCAGCATGATGTACCGTCACACATCGCGCTGCTGCTGTGTAGGAAGGGGATTCCCACCCGGCACCTCTCGGGACAAGTCAAGGATGAGGAGGCAGTGGAGGTGGAGAAAGGCGGTGCATGGCTGTGGACACACGAGAAGGGCGTGCACATACACAGAGGCAGCCCCTCCCTGACTCTGCCCCTCAATTCTGACATCATGTAGATGTGCAGTGCAACTCAGGGAGTGGGGGGAAGCATGTGACCAAAAAGTGCAATTCCAATTAATCAAAAAGTCATACGCACCCCAAAGTAGTACCAATCAAACCATCATCTCTTCCCGCATAAAATGAGACCCTACCTAGGACAATCGCCCAAAAGATTAAAAATATGGCTTTCAGAAAATGAAGACACTAAAACATGATTTGTTTTTCTTCAACAAATGCTTTCATTTTAAAACTAAACCTAGACATATTAGGTATCACACCACATCCGTAATCATCTGCTCTATAAAAATATCAAATGATCTATCCCCTGAGGCGAAGGCCGTAAGAAAGAAACAAATAAAAACGGTGCCAACAATTCAATTTTTTGGGCACCTTTATCACAAAAAGTGCAATTCCAAGCGATCAAAAAGTCATACACACCCCAAAATGGTACCAATCAAATCGTCATCTTTTCCCACAAAAAATGAGATCCTACCTAAGACAATCATCCAAAAAATAAAAACAATATGGCTTTCAGAAAATGTTTTGATATAGTACCAATCAAACCATCATCTCTTCCAGCAAAAAATGAGCCCCTACATAGGACAATCGCCCAAAAAATAAATAAAAATATGGCTTTCAGAAAATGGAGACACTGAAACATGATTTTTTCATGCTTTTAAAGTGTAAAACTGAAATACATTTTAAAAAAAAGTAGACATATAAGTTATCTCCACGTCAGTAATGACTTGCTCTATAAAAAATATTATATGACTTACCCCTTAAGGTGAACACCATAAAAAATAAAATTTAAACTGCAAAAAATGCAATTTTTTTTGTCATCTTTCATCACAAAACGTGTACTACCAAGTGATCAAAAAGTCTTATGCAACCCAAAATAGTACCAATCAAACTGTCATCTCTTCCTGCAAAATATGAGCCGCTACATAAGACAATTGCCCAAAAAATAAAAAAAATATCGCTTTCAGAAAATGGAGATGCTAAGGGCTCTTTCAAGCCCCGTTCTGGACAGCAGAGACATGGTGCATTAACATAATTAATAATGCTCCATACCTCTCTGTAATCTTTTTACTACAAAATCACGGTGACAACTTTATCTCACTGTGATTTTGTAGTAAAAGATCACAGAGAGGCATGGAGCATTATCAATCATGTTAATGTTCCGTGTCTCTGCTGTCCGGAGCGGGGCTTGGCTTTCTTTCACGCAGTGGATTCCACACACGGGACCCGCTCGTGTGAAAGAGCCCTAAAACATGAGTTTGTTTTTTCAAAAATGCTTTTATTGCGTAAAACTGAAATACATAAAAAAATAGACATATTAGGTATCGCCGTGTCCATAAAAACCTGCTCTATAAAAATATCACATGATCTAACCCCTAAGGTGAATTCCATAAAAAAAAATTAATAGAAACTCTGCCAAAACAATTTTTTTGGGTCACTTTGCCACATAAAGTGTAATATTCAGTGATCAGAAAAATTATATGTACCCAAAAATGCTGCCTATAAAAACGTCAACTCTTTCCGCAAAAAATTAGCCCCTACACAAGACGATCAGCAGAAAAATAAAAAAATATAGCTTTCAGAAAATGGTGACAAATTCTAAAATATACATATTAGGTATTGCTACATCCGTAATGACCCGTTCTATAAAAATATCACATGATCTACCCCCTCAGTTGAATGCTGTTAAAACAAAAAAGAATATGCCCAAATAGCCATTTTTTGGTCACCTTGCTCCAAAAAAAGTGTCATTTTGAATGATCAAAATGTACCCCAAAATGGTACCAATAAAAATGTCAGCTCTTTCTGCAAAAAAAAAAGCCCCTGCACAAGAGGATCAGCAGAAAAATAAAATAAATGTAGCACAACAAAGACACAAAGCATTTTTGAAAACAAAAATAATGTTCTTATTATGTAAAACTGAAACAACAAAAAAAATACACATTTAGTATTGTCGCGTCTGTATCCACCTGCTCTATAAAAGCAACACATGATCTATCCTGTCAGGAGAATTCCATAAAAAACTAAAAGTAAAAACTGTACCACAACATCCATTTTTGGTTACCTTGTCTCACAAAAAGTATAATATCGAGCAATCAAAAATCATATGTACCCCAAAATAGTACCAATAAGGCTATATGCACACGACCGTATGTGTTTTGCGGTCCGCAAATTGCGGATCCACAAAAAAACGGATGACGTTCCGTGCAATAATGCCTATCCTTTTCCGCAAACTAGCAAAAAATAGGACATGCACCCATTAAAATGAATGGGTCTGCATCCTATCCGCAAAAAAAAAGGAATGGACACGGAAACAAACAACGTTCATGTGCATGTAGCCTAAAACTCTCACCTCATCCTGTAGTTTACAAAATGGGGTCACTTTTTGGGAGTTTCTACTCTAGGGGTGCATAAGGGAGTCTTGACATGGCAACTTAAAATTATCCCAGCGACATCTACTCTCCAAAATCCATATGTCGCTCCTTTCCTTCTGTGCCCTGCTGTGTGCCCTTGCATCAGTTTACCACCACATGTGCGGTGTTTCTGTAAACTGCAGAATCGGGGTAATAAATATTGAGTTTTCTTTGGCTGTTAAGCCTTGCTGTGTTATAGGAAAAAATAGATTAAAATGGAAAATCTGCTAAAAAAGTGAAATTCTGAAATGTAACCTTCATTTCCTTTCATTCTTGTGGAACACACACACAAAGGGTTAAAAAAGTTTGCAAAATAATTTTTGAATAACTTGGAGGGTGTAGTTTCCAAAATTGTGTCATTTATGAGTGGTTTCTACTATGTATGCCCCACATAACTGAACTGGTCCGGGTTTTGGAAATTTTCTTTAAAATTTAAAGAATTGCTTCAAAAATTCTAAGCCTTCTAACGTCCTAAAAAAATAAATTGACGTTTACAAAATGATGCCAACATGAAGTAGACATCTGTGAAATGTACAGTAACAACTATTTTATGAGGTATCACGATCTGCTTTAAAAGCAGAGACATTCAAATTTAAAAAATTTCTAATTTTTCAACATTTTCTGTAAATTTTTGATTTTTTTTTTATAAAGGTGAAACATATTGATTCAAATTTACCACTAACATGAAGTACAATATGTCCTGAGAAAACAATCTCGGAATCGCTTTACATAAGTTAAAGCGTTCCAGAGTTATTACCACATAAAGTTTGCAAAATATGGCTTGGTCCTTATGGTGAAAACGGGCTTGGTCTTGAAGGGGTTAATCCCAGAAAACCCTTTTAATAGTAGAGCCTGATATAATTAGTCTTTATGGCCGGCTGGTGGCCTGAATTCCTCTTTTTTCTAATTGTAACGCAGAAATCTTTTTTTTCTGATAGGTGTGACGTTCCAGAGCTACAAGGTTGCAAAAACATCGCTCCTGGAGAAAGGTAAACTTTCCAAATGGTGTTTATAACGAATTGATATTGTAATCAGCTTGGAAGATCCTGGAGGAGAAAGCCTCGGCCCATATGTGTGACTTAGTGCTATATTAAAACACAAATAGGGCAGATCGGCATGTTACATGAAAGGGGTTTTCTGATGATCATGTTTCATTGCTTATGAATTTTATAGTGCGCTGGTCATGTATGGATGTCTTTTCTCTAATTCCTGGGAACGGTTGGATTCTGATTATAGTTTTGGGCCTCTATAACCTTGTGTGATGACGTTTTTACTGCCTGTCCCTGTCAATCAAAGTGCAGAGGACTCAGCAGTTGCAGAGAGAGCTGAGCCTTTAGGAGTAACGGCAACACCCCTGTTGCTCCGAGAGGCTCATTTGCATATAGTAAAACTGCATTTTTCTCAGCAATGTGGACACATATGTACATGGGACCAACACAGATGTCTTCAGCTGCCAAGTGCACATGTAACAGGTCAGCCAGTGTCATAGGTACAAAACAGCTGACAGATGCCCTTTAAGTTACATTTAGCTGGTACAGAGATCCCCATATGTGACAGAATAAACATATCCAGCCAGTGCACACAATAGTTACTAATGGTGCTCTGAATATGAAGTACTTGCAGACATTGGACAGCTGTCACAGGACCTGACATTTTTGGCAAGTTTGGCATGGGTACCATCTGACATGACCAGTTAGCTGATCTAATAGGAAATAGGTAAATGAGAGGGATTTCTTTCTAGACAATCGCAATTATTATCCTAAGAATACGACGGTGCCATTATAGGCTTGGACTGGTAAATCCTGCATGTGTGAGCTATTCAACCAGGCTTTTGAAAAGATGAAATACATTTTGGCAGGTGGAGAGTCTATGTTCATAGGCCTAAGGGCTCATGCACAAGACCGTATTTTATTTCCATGTTTCGGCAGAATCTGCGACTTTTTCTCTGCTCACGCCAGGTCTAAAAAAGGGTGTGTGGTATGTGGGCCATTAATTATTTTCTATACCTAGTTTAGGCGTAGAAAATGGTCTTAGGCTGGGTTCACACCTGAGCGTTTTACAGCGCGTTCCTACACGCTGTAAAACGCTCAACAGGCAAGAACCAATGATTCCCTATGGGAATGGTTCTCACCTGAGCGTTTTACAGCGCGTACGATCGCGCTGTAAAACGCCCGACGCCCCAAGAAGTACATGAGCTTCTTTGGGGCGTCTTGTCGCGCGTTCCCGTACATAGACTTCAGCGGGAACGCGCGACAATGGGCGTTTGCTTGTCTCTGTATGCGCGATTGCAAACGCCCGTACAATCGCGCATACAGAGCGCTCCATCGCGAACGCTCAGGTGTGAACCCAGCCTAAATGTAAGACAGCAAGGATATATCCTTATAACTTCTGCAAGTGCTCTATAACTGGGAAGGCCACATGGACCGCTGGGTAGTGATGGACGAACATCTGCCGGGACTGTTCGCGAACGCGATCGCGCGGACACGATCAAATGTTCGTGAACCGCAAGTTTGCGGTGGGTCCCATTCATTTTAATGGCAGGTGAACCTGAAAAACCTTCAGCTCATATTTGCAACCACCAAATACTTACTAGAAGTGCACAAATAGTCCCACAACATGGACAGTGATATACCAGATGTATTATTCGAATTCGCGATCTCCATTCATTATTTTTTCAATGCGAAATATCGGCAATATAATTTTCGCGTACGTGCATGCGCACACCAGTTATAATTATTTTTTCCAGTACCGTTTGTCACTGTGTGTAGCAGAACCGCAAACAAATGCTGCTGTACCCAAATGCACTATATACCACAGTATATTATTGGTATAGAACACCCCGCTTCTATCAGTTTTTTGGGGGGGCAACTAGTATATCACACCAGTTATAATTATTTTTTCTAATTGCGCTTGTCCCTCTATATACATGCAGTATCGCTGCAGAACCATACAAAACTGCCGCACAATACAAATGCACTATAATATGCTTTCTATGTTAGAAAGTATAATATAAGTGTATTACACTCCTCTGTACTGCACACCTATCGATAGCACACCTATACCAGTCCTTAAAGGGAACCTGTCACCAGGATTTTGCGCATAGAGCTGGGGACATGGGCTAGCTAGATGGCCACTAGCACATCTGCAGTACCCAGGTCCTATAGCTCTGTGTGCTTTTGTTGTGTTAAAAAACAGTTTTGATTGATATGCAAATGACCTGATATGAGTCCTGTAGCCGGAGATGAGTCAAGCGGAAAGGAGCCCAGCACCGCCCCGCGTCCTCCGAATCTCCTCCTTGCTGGCTGACGTCACAGAGCTGGAGCGCTGAAAACTTGCAATGTGCGACATGTGTCGGCATCATGTTCATTCCCTGTACTGGCATCAGCACAGGGAACGAACTACGCATGTGCTAGCTCGCGCATCGCGAGATTTCGGCGCTCCAGCTCTGTGACGTCAGCCAGCAAGGAGGAGATTCGGAGGACGCGGGAGGTGCTGGGCTCCTTTCCGCTTGACTCATCTCCGGTCACAGGACTCGTATCAGGTCATTTGCATATAGATCAAAATAGTTTTTTAACACAATAAAAGCGCAGAGAGCTATGGGGACTGGGTATTGCAGATGTGCTAGCGGCCATCTAACAGCCAATGTCCCCAGCTCTATGCACAAAATCCTGGTGACAGGTTTCCTTTAAAAGGACTTTTGTGGCCCTATTAGCTGGCGTTTGGTGTCCCTAACAGTCTGTCCCTGCTCCACACAGCAACCTCTCCCTACACTGGCAAAACACTGAATAAGGTAGGGGGGTATGTCCATGTGCTGAAACTTTTCAATTGGCTGTCCTGTACCACCTGATGGATGTGTCATGGGTCAAAGTTCTTCACAATGTAAAAGAATATGGCGGGCGCGAATATCGCCATATGTTTGCATGTTCGCCGAATCGCGAATGAGCAAAGTTCGCTGCGAACCGCAAGGCCATCACTACCGCTGGGCAGCTGAAGCGGCTGCACGGGCCGTGTATCTCCCCTTTTGACTGCCTGTAGATAGCAGGGGGTCTCCTTGTTCTCTGGGGCCCCAAACATTTGCTTGGTTTGCATGGTGGTGAAGTCTGCCACAGATTTTAACTAATGGCGGCCATACACACTCAGTATACTGAAATGATCATTTAGCTGACAGCTATCTCTCCCGACTCCCCATACATATATACATGTACGTATGTGTATTCAATGGGGAGAGGGGAGAAAGCTACTGACAGACACCTCTGGGGGAGGATGATCTCCTGGGAGAATAAAGGGATCAGGTGAAAATCCCTTTATTCCATCTGTCGGGGAAGAGTCGGGAGCTCCCCGCACAGGTCCTAGGTTTCTGACAGTACACTAATGTGTATGGGGCCTTTACACACATTGATAGCATAAGCAGTGATAAAAAGGGAACGTTGAGCAGAAACAGATATATACCACAGGTGTATGTGCCAGCAGTAGAACATTGAAGAATTATAGTGCCCACAGCTTTGGCACTGTCCTTGTATTTCCCTAATCAACCGTGTGGGATAAAGAGAAGTCACAGACTTTGGCTGGATTCCTGTTCTCCATACAAATGAGTACCAGTCAGTGAGAGGAACTGTGGGAACAATCCTCCTGTGTTCCACATATGACCAGCACGTGATATCAGTTAAAGCGGAATGGTTTGGACGTGCAAGAATTAGAAGAAACATACCTGCGCCTTACACCCTTCCTGCCCCTATTATACCACCGCAGGCTTTGGAACATGACTCATCCGATGACATCACTGCAATTATTTCAGCTTTCTCTTTTCCCCTTTAAAATGAGTACTTCCCTCAGCTAAACATTACACCTCCTGCTACCTGAGGTTCCAGTGTGCATGGGTTACTCCGAGATCAGCTGCCCGGCAGAGCTCAGTATAGGCTTATGATGGATGGACTTGCTAACAATCTATATGGAGGGCTATCATGAAGTTCCCCCTATGGCAGGGACTGCGGGGTAATGGGAATAGCCACCTGGATTCACCTTTTTAATGCCTTATTAATGAAAGGTTGAATCATGCTAATGTTACATGCAAATTACATCCAAAACAAGGAGAGACGTCCAGCTTCCCATAAAAAAGTACTCATGGTCATGAGTAAGGGTCACATTTTAAGATCCGAAACGCGTAGACGCTAACGCTGTGTGTCTGTACTGTGTCATTAGATATTTTATCACTTTAAAGAATAAAGGCTATCACCTTTTTAGGCCTCCTGCACACGAACGTGTGCTTCCCGTTGCCGTATTGTGGATTCGCAATACACAGGCGCCGTTCTGTGGCCATTCCGCATCACGGATGCGGACCCATTCACTTCAATGGGTCCGCAAATCCAGAGATGTGGAATGGTGCGGAACGTAAGCACGGAACCCTACGGAAGCACTACAGAGTGCTTCCGTGGGGTTTTCTCCCGTACTTCCGTTCCGCAAAAAGATAGAACATGTCCTATCTTTTTGCGGAACAGCCCGATCGCGAACCCATTCAAGTGAATGGGTGCGCGATCCGCTGCGGCTGCCCCACGGACGGTGTTCGTGCATTGCAGCCCGCAGCACGACCACGGGGCGCACACGTTAGTGTGCAGGAGGCCTTATGGGAAGCTGGATGTCTCTCCTTATTTTGGATTATATTCA
Source organism: Bufo gargarizans (assembly GCF_014858855.1). Classification (NCBI taxonomy): domain Eukaryota; kingdom Metazoa; phylum Chordata; class Amphibia; order Anura; family Bufonidae; genus Bufo; species Bufo gargarizans. The sequence continues at coordinate 122,233,670 of NC_058082.1, read as the reverse complement.
GTGCCTGGTTCCAGGCTGATCTGTACCTTCCCAAGTGATTGCACATGAGCGGAGCCCCTTACTGCTGTTCAACTTTGTATGCGAGTTACATGTTACATTAATACCTATATTTTTCACAAACCCTACAAAGATCATGTTTAATAATGCTATAATGCAAAATAACGCAGTGTTAAACTGAACAGATATTACGAAAACATAAGATATCCATTTTATGACGTTTAGAATTGTACAGAATACTTTTGCTGCCCCCTAGAGGCTAACTCCTTGTCTGCAGTTTCTGCAGAGTTTTGCTCTATAGAAGTTCCACGATGTACAGAAACTGGGCTATGGACCCTTACTGTGCCGCTGAATGCCTTAGATTTCACACAGAGGCATTGCCATATTATTCCTCTAATGAGGCTGAAATAAAATGTTGCTGTGTAAAATTAGAAGTAATGGACCACTATCATCTGGGGACACCTAGCAGCAAAACGTGGCAAACTTATAGATCTGGGAAAGTCAAATTTGCTACAGATTATTTCCATGGCAAATCTGGAAGGCAAGTCCACACAGGATCATGCAGATTTGCAGTTGCAGATTTTATTGCTGATTTTGACTTCCCTATTGGAGTCAATGGGGAAAATCTGCAAAAAATCCATAAGCTTTATGCATCGCAGGTCAGTTGCCACACAGAAAACTTCATTAGCATGTGGATAAGATTTTTTTAAATGTCACCTGCTTGCCTGGTACTATAATCCAGCATTTTGTTATCTCTCTTCTTTACAGTAAAACCCAGGCCATGGTCGCAGGCGCAGTGGTTGTGTCTATATTTGTGCTGTGTTGCTGCACTCTCCTAGCACTTCTATACTGGAGAGGACTGAGAATTCGAAAGAAGCGGGCTATGAGACGCTACCTGGAGAGAGGAGATGTAAGTGTCATCAGATGGCTGTCTGGAGCATTTAAATTTCATTTTAGAATATCTGTCAAATACAGAACCACTGTAAGGCCTCTTTCACACGGGCGTCGCGTGTGAGGGCTGGATAGGATGCGGGTGCGTCGCAGGAAAATGCACAATTTCTTATGCGTCTTGCACGCGCGTGAGAAAAATCGGCATGTCTGGTACCCAGACCCGAACCCGGACTTCTTCACAGAAGTTCAGGTTTGGGTTAGGTGTTGTGTAGATTTTCTTATTTTCTATTATAACATGGTTATAAGGGAAAATAATAGCATTCTTAATACAGATAGAGGGGTTAAAAAAATAAAATTAAAAATTAAACTTACCTCATCCAATTAAACTTATCTCATCCGCACAGCCCGGCTTGTCTTCTTTCTTCTTTGAGGACCTCGGAGGAAAGGGACGTTTGGTGACGTCACTGCGCTCATCACATGGTCCATCACATTATTTTCCCTTATAACCATGTTATAAGGCCGTCGTGTAATAGGGTCGTTAGTGTGAATCGGGAGTGAGTTTTATAACTCTGCAGCTAATCATTGTATGGAATTACCTACTAAGGCAGAAATGATATCTTTAGCAGCACTCTGTATTTAGTGAAACATGGGGACAACAAGGATGGATCTGCACAGGAGAGCAGGTCATGAAAGGGTTCTATGCATCTAAATTTCCATTACATATGCAAAATAATTTTTTAGGGTGCTTCTTTAAAGAGTTATTACAATTTTGGCTAATTCATTGTATGAAGGTATACATTTTTCAGTTATACTTTCTATATCAGTTCCTTGTGGTTTTTGGATCTCTGTTTGCTGTCATTCTATAGGAATCCTCCCTGATTACTCACAGTGGGTACCAATCTGTCCTGATCATGTGACGATCAAAAAGGTAGAGGACTGCTTACAATATGTGTATCATGTAATAAGACAAGCATTGTGTGAAGTAAACAATGAAGATTCCTATTCAGTTACAGCAAGCAGAGATCTTGAGAGTTTTAATATAAAACACATTTATTTGCTGAAACCAGAACACCCCTTTAATCTGTTTTTAAACCTAGACACAGAAGAATTGTGCTTCACTCATAGAATTAGTTGTATATAACATCACATGCAGTTTAGTGCCTATTAGCTGCTACTTTTAATTGCCGCTAGTTGGATCCAAAATGTAAAAAATTTACATAAAAACATTGTTGCTGTTTCTCATCAGGGTACCGAAATGTTGGATCCATCAGAAAAAAACAACACCGTGCAGGCTCGAATATTCAAAAGCACTGAGCTGAAGAAACTCAAAATTCTGGGATCTGGGGTATTTGGCACGGTGCACAAGGTATAACATGTTTAACAGGACATATTAATGCCAAAAAATCCTTAAAAAGGTTTTCCCATCTCAGACAATGGGGGCATATCGCCTCGTAAAATCAGCTGGCAACGTAAAGGATGGCGCACCCCGCGTGAGCGGCCGCCCTCAATTCATTTCTATGGGGCTTCGGAAATTGCCTAGCGCTGGTTCTGCTATTTGCGTCGGCCCCATTAAAGTGAAAGAAAGCGGTGGCCATGCAAGTTCTTATTTATCTTTTGTCCAGTTTTAACATGTCTCCAGAGTTTCAGCAGTACTTACCCTCCTACCGCGCCACCGATTCCGCAATCTTGGCTGTAATCACATGACCACCCGACTGGCTGCAGGCTCTTCTGCTGAAGTCCCAAGCAGATGTGCTCCTGTTTCTTCCTGTTCAGCTCCATGTACATAATTCAGTAGAACAGGAAGATACAGGAGCACATCCATCAGGACTTCATTGGAAGCAGCCAGTTGGGCAGTCATATGGTCACAGCCAAGACCAAGGAATGACGGAAGTACTGCTGAAACTGGAACTCTCTCTTCCTTCCACGGGGTAGCTGAAACAGACAATTTAGGTAAAGCCCAGAAAAAACCTTTAGGACACTCTTCTTACCATATTCTCCATATACTTCCTCCACACAGGGTGTTTGGATCCCAGAAGGCGATTCTGTTAAGATTCCTGTGAGCATTAAAGTCATACAAGATCGCAATGGTTGTCAGACTTTCCATGCGGTCACTGATGTAAGTCCCAATCAGCTATTTTCCAAGATTTATGTGTATAAAATGTAGGTCAACTGTAAGATTGCTTTTAATAAACTGTATAAGTGGCAAGGCGAAAAATAGTAAAAGTTAGTAATACATTTGCATTAGCTTTTATGCTGTTCGCCTTCTAAAGTGTCTTCTGGTCAGAGCTGGAATGACATAACCAAGGCAGTCACTATGGGAGACATTTATCCAGACCGGTGCACTGTATGCTGGTCTTGATTTCCTCTGTGCTGCTGGAGGATGCGCCAAATTTTACAGAAGCGCATCTTCCAGCAGTGCCATACGACGCACTTAAATCTACAGCAGTCTCCTAGCAGCCGTAGATTTAAGTCTTTATTCACGCCAGAAAAAAAGGCCTAACGAAAGATAAATGTGGCGGGCCTGCGTCACCACCCACGGCACGCCCCCTTTTACTCGCCACTCCTAAAAAAAAGTGGTGTGAAGGGGGAAATGGCAGAAATTTTACTGGCAAAATTTGCAACCTATTTACGCCACAAAAGTGGTGTAAATAGATTAGTAAATGTCCCCCTATGTTTTTATGTGTTAGGAAAGTAATACAAGGAGCTACTTCTAGTACAAGGAGAACATGTCCAAATGTAAAACAGACTGAATGCTTATTTCTTCCTTCTGCCATTCATGCATAGTAACAGCTGCCTTACTCCACAGCACATGCTTGCCATGGGGAGCCTGGATCATGCTTGTATCGTTCGACTGCTGGGTATTTGTCCAGGAACACAGCTGCAGCTGGTCACCCAGCTTCTGCCTATGGGCTCACTACTTCAGTATGTTAGACAGAACAAGGACACCGGCGTCATTGGCCCCCAGATGCTGCTTAACTGGTGTGTGCAGATTGCCAGGGTGAGTCTTGCCTTTCACACACATTATACGATCAGAGCAGACTACATATGGTAGTCCTGGGCATGCAAATGCAAAGCTTGCCATTATTTGCAGTTATCTCAGCAAGTAAGCAATTTTGGGTTCCATCCAATGTGTTTATTTCAGTTTATTATTTGGTAAAAATTTTTATTTGGATGAAAAATCCAATCTGCTTGGAGACCTGAGGGGCAGTCAGTCTGCTTCCTTGTAAATTAAATGGTTACTGCTGGATAACATGAAAAATGACTAGTCTGCCCACCAATGTGCAACTATGTATTAGTATACGGCACTATTTATTTGTACATGTTCCGCTGTTTCAGATGATGAGTTCATTAGAAATGTGTTCTTTCTTGTTTGTCCAGGGCATGTACTACTTGGAGGAACATCGCATGGTTCATAGGAACCTCTCAGCTCGCAACGTCCTCATGAAGAATCTCAATCATGTTCAAGTGTCGGATTTTGGTGTGGCAGATCTGTTGTACCCAGATGACAAGAAGTACTGCTACAATGAGATCAAGGTAGTGTTTTATATGTATATTTGTAGAATAGTCACAATTAAAACTAGTGCAGGGAAAAGTGGAGGCAATGCCCATAGCAGCTGATCAGATTCCAGAGACTTCTTGGAACTGGAAAGCACCAATCTAGCCGATTACTATGGACGTTACCTCTACTTGTCTTTTGTCAGCTGACCATTTTAGTTCGTGATACAGATGAAGTATTATTCAGTCAGTGGCATGGCATGGTCATATGATTAACAAACTGCATAGTTACACGGTATAAGTATCGTTTTCTTACTAGCATTATATCTAATTGCGGCTGTATGTGCATTTATTTTTGCTTACTTTTAATTACCTGATTTCTCTGACTCCCTGCAGACGCCTATCAAATGGATGGCTCTGGAAAGTATACACTTTGGAAAATACACTCATCAAAGTGATGTGTGGAGCTTCGGTGAGTCTATTGTCTTATTTTCATTAAAATTCAGCTTTCCCATTCCTTAGTGCATTTTAATATTTTCCTTTCAATAGGATTGGGATTCTCCAGCACGAAGGTCACGTGTTGCTTTTGCTTCCTTCCAGGTGTCACACTGTGGGAAATGATGACATTTGGTGATGAGCCATATCCAGGTATCCGTCTGTCTGAAGTACCAGACCTTCTTGAGAAAGGGGAGCGACTCCCTCAGCCTATAATCTGCACCATTGATGTCTACATGGTCATGGTGAAATGTGAGTCTCCGCTTTTACCACACCAGTTGCCCCCATGTCTCAGTTAATATTTTCATGCAGCTGAACTCTGACATGTCTGACTGCCATCTTAGGTTGGATGATTGATGAGAATGTTCGACCTACTTTCAAGGAGCTGGGAAATGAGTTCACCCGCATGGCCAGGGATCCTCCCCGCTACCTGGTCATGAAAGTGAGTGTATCTTAAATCTACTCCAATAACTGTTTTCTGCTTATTAATGAAATTATTTTGTTGGGTCCTGGTAATGCAGATACTGTAACCAATCGAATCATGTTATGTATGTAGTGGCATTGAAGGAGGAAAGCAGGTTTTTGATTGGCTATCATAAGTAAGCCTTTGCATACTAATTAGGAGAACCTAAAGAGCCTCTGTCAGCATTAAACCAGGCACATTGCCTGATAACCCTATCGGGCAGTGTGCCTGGTTTAATGCTGACAGAGGCTCTTTAAGTTCCCCTAATTAGTATGCAAAGGCTTACTTATGATAGCCAATCAAAAACCTGCTTTCCTCCTTCAATGCCACTACATACATAGCATGATTCGATTGGTTAACATACAGACAAAAGAAAGGTATTGTTTTAATCAGAACGGTCAACCCTGATCGTGCTGATTAAAACAATACCTTTCTTTTGTCTGTATGTTAAACAGATGCAGAGATATCTGTGTTTGTATTCATATACAGATGAGCACATTGGAGCACCAAGTGGGAAGTCTGAATACATGGAGCACTGCTTTTCTAACACCCCTGTGCTCTGCACACTCCCCTCTTCTCTTAATTGACAGGGCTAGACTTCAGCATGCTGAGGGCAGGGCTGTTTTTCCTAGAGCTGTCATAACATGTACATGTGATATACTCTACTTACTATAGCCTTGCCATGTTGATGGTAGAGGTTTTCTATGCTTAGAAAGCTAATACATATTACTGTTTTATTCACAGGCACAATATAAGATTATAAAGACACCAGTAATATGTATTGGCTTTCTAAGTATATAAAATAAAAGGAACAGGAGGCAGCGCCACATGTGTAGGATCAGTGTGAATAAAATAGAATTAAATGGGTTAGGGTACGCTTATTGTCCCAGGTTGTGAGGAGTCACAACCACTGTTAAAAGCCTCGCTGGTGATTCTTGGCGGCCGGCCAGCACAACGGCATGTTCCGGACTGCAGCCGCGGTCACTCTGTGGGGCCTCAAACAATGAGGTATGCACAGGGAAAATTGCAGGAAACACGTATTTTTGGACCGCTTGTTCCGGCGCTTGTCTGGAGGAAATATTCACCAGGATAACTGGTAGGTACAGATTGTCCTAAAGAAGAGGGCTTTCCACCCTCGAAACGCGTTGACTATCCTGCTAATAAAACAACCTACTTCGCCCTACCAGTGATCCTGGTGAATATTTCCTCCAGACAAGCGCCGGAACAAGCAGTCCAAAAATCATTTTTTTACTGTTTCCTGCAGTTTTCTAAGTATAGAATATATACTAAGAAAGGTAATACATATCACTGGTGGCTTTATAATCATATGTTGTGCCTGTGACTAAACCAGTAACATGTATTAGCTTTCTAAGATAGAAAACCTCTATTCTCAACATGGTAAGGCTAAAGTAAGTATTGTATATGATATGGATGTGCTAGGATACAGCTCTGCCCTCAGCATGCTGACGTCTAGCCCTGTCAATCAAGGGGAAGGGCGAGTGCTGAGCACAGGGGGTGTTATAAAAATGGTGCTCCAAGGATTCAGCCCTTCCACTTGGTGCTCCAACGTGCTTATCTGTATATGAATAAAAACACAGTTATCTCTGCAGCTGTTTAGCATACAGACAAAAGAAAGGTATAGTTTTAATCAGCATGGTCAACCCTACCAGTCAGTATGCCTAGTTTAATAGGGTTGATTACACTTACAGAGGTTCTTTATATTATGTTCAGTCCAATCGCAGCAGCCCTTCTCCCTGGCTCCGATTTGGTCCGCTGCGATTGGACCACGCCACAGCCAGGGAGAAGGATACACCCACTGAGAAGCACTGGTATCTCTCCTCCCTGTACCAATACTATATATTAGCATACAGGGCACAAAAAAACAAATGGGGGCACAGCAGGGCAGCAGAGGGGCGTTTGGAAAAAATAAATGTTTTAGCTGCATCAGTGGAGCGTACCCCTCTTGTACTGTCAAGGTACTTAGTTTATAAAAATAAAATAAAAAATGTGAGAAGTCCTTAATTTTTTTTCCCCTGCTTTTCTGCTATACAGCGAGACAGTGACGCTACCCAAGAACCTCTCCTTGGGGAAACACCACAACTGAGTGATAAAGAAGAAGTGGAGGAGATTGATACTGATTTAGGAACAGAAGAAGATGAAGATATAGGACCACATCCGAAAACTCCAAGCACTGTCTATGCATCCCGACCGAGAATAGACTATACTAGAGTAAGATTTTCACTAACAAAACTCGAGCGATTGGTGAACATTTCGGTTTTCATACATTAACTATAGTTATGGCTTTATTTGCTACCTCCTTCCCAGCACCAGTCTATTGATCTTTGTCCTAGTTGATGGTGCCCTATGCAGCAAGAGCAGATCACACTGTATAGCCTCTGCCATTAAAGAGATTGGACTGCCACTGAAGTGACAGGGTCTGAAATGATCATTGCTCTGTCACAAAAATAACTCAGCACAGCTCTCAACGTTAATGTGGTGTTTGGCACTGAGACCCGAAGGAAGGAGGCGTCTTTCCTGCATTCAGACATTGACATGGAAACTCGTGACCACCATTGACCCACAATTGTCATCTTGGGGAAAGGAGGATGCTGGGAGGACATGATCTGCATCCTCTATATGCAAATCACCGTACTAATGACTAGCAGCCATTAGATCACTATCATGTATGATCTGTATACAAATGGAGATATATTGCACTGGTATTTAATTATAAAAGAAAAAATATGGACATTTTATTTTTTCATAATTTAAACATCTGAAAAAATGGCTAAGGCTACTTTCACACTAGCGTTCGATCGGATCCGTTCTGAACGGATCCGATCATAATAATGCAGACGGAGGCTCCGTTCAGAACGGATCCGTCTGCATTATATTAGCATATAAAAGCTAAGTGTGAAAATAGCCTCGTACGGATCCGTCCAGACTTTCAATGTAAAGTCAATGGGGGACGGATCCGCTTGAAGATTAAGCCATATTGTGGCATCTTCATACGGATCCGTCCCCATTGACTTACATTGTAAGTCTGGACGGATCCGCACGCCTCCGCACGGCCAGGCGGACACCCGAACGCTGTAAGCAGCGTTCAGCTGTCCGCCTGTCCGTGCGGAGGCGAGCGGAGCGGAGGCTGAACGCCGCCAGACTGATGCAGTCTGAGCGGATCCGCATCCATTCAGACTGCATCAGGGCTGGACGGAAGCGTTCGGGTCCGCTCGTGAGCCCCTTCAAACGGAGCTCACGAGCGGACCGACGAACGCTAGTGTGAAAGTAGCCTAAAGTATAAATAAAAAAGTGTCAGGACATGTTCAAAATAACAAAGAGGCATTACTCCCCCTCACTGATTCTCCGCCGCTGCCGTCCTGAAGCTGCTCCAGTCCCTGCTGCTCTGCACTTTCTACCCCAGAAGCAATAGAGTGGGTCTTTCCAAGCATTTCCACCATGTTGAGCAGGGACAGGATGTGTAGAGCAGCGGGAACCAGAGCAGTTTTGGAACAGAAGCGGTGGGGTATGAAGGTGAAGGTGGCCTGTTTTTTTCACATCTCCCTGGAACACCCCTTAAACTGGTTCTCTGAATTGTTAAAAGGTGCGTGGTGAACAGCAGATCTTAGGAACAGTGGCTGTGGATGCACAGATAGCTGCCTACCCAGAGAAGCTATGTAGACACAAACTGTGCTTACTTTTCTGCTGTAAGCTGCCATATACAGAATGTCTTTATTGGGAAAACGTATCACGTCAGGTGCAATTAAAGGGGTTTTCCAGGTGTTTAATATTGAGGACCTAAACTCAGGATAGGTCATCAATATCTGATCGGTGGGGGTCCAACTCCTGGCACGCCTGGTGATCAGCTGTTTGAAGAAACTGTGACGCTCATTGTTTCTAGGCCATCATGTTAATCAGTCACATGACCTAGGCGCAGCTCAGTCCCATTTAAGTGAATGGACCTGATCTGCAATACCAAGCACAGCTGCTATGCAATGGTCGGCAGGGGTATTTAATACCGATGACCTATTCTGAGCCTAGATCATCAATATTAAACACTCGGAAAACCCCTTAAAAATGGAGCACAGAACATGTTGTGAACAGAGCCTTCATTGATCTATATGTTAACCAGTTATTATTTTCATGTCACATTGGTACATAATACAAGGATAAATCGTCTGATGAGTGGATTCTGTGGTGCCGATCATTTGCTTATTGTAGGTGACTATATGTTTTGCGGTTTGTATTTTAGAGTCAGAGTGTGCAGAGTTCACTCGCTGGATATCTCCCTATGAACCAGAGCACTGGTACCATCAACAAGAAGGTAACTACATACTGGAGAAAAACATCTTATAGATGGTGTGTTACTCTTTTTATTTCTACTGATTTGCTTCTTGCCATAAGTTCTGAAGAATTAACAAATGTAGCTTTTTGGTGTGCACTGAATTTGACAATTTCCCTTTGTTTCCAGAGTTCAATCCACCGTGCCGATCCAAGCCCTAGACGTGTGACCAGGAGAAGGCAGGACTCTGTGGGCCGCACAGTGTCAGAGTCATCCGAGGGCTGTTGTACTCTATCTGACATGGAAACGGCAGAGGAAACATCATTTGGATTTGAAAGCCTGGGCCGTAGCCCTCGCTCACGTTTAGACAGCGCTTATCGCTCTCAAAGGGAAAGTTTACTTGCTGGCACCCCAGATACTGACAGCGAATACATTATGCCTGAGCTTAGCCAGGGAGGTATGTATATATTTAATCCACAGCCGTGGTAGATACCACCACTGGTGCCCAAACCTGCTAATGATCTAATGTGTATGAGGGCAGCCTCACAGTTCCCAATGTTGGGGGGGATTTCAACATGCTGATTCCTTGTTCCCTTTCTGCCAGAGGTGTCTGGAGGGGAGAGACACTTCTGGCAGCATCTAAATTCCGCTCTTTCGATGTATGCATGCAAGCTTTCAAGAGACAATCGTGCATGCTTATGGGGGCAGGAGATGTTCAGAAGGAATAGCCTTCAGCTGATGATGATCTAATGCAGGGGTGCCCAACCTGTGGCTCTCGAGCTGTTGTAAAACTACAACTCCCACAATGCCATGCTGTGTACCAATAGCTGTAGGCTGTCCAGGCATCCCGGGAGTTGTAGTTTTGCAACAGCTGGAGGGCCGCAGGTTGGGCATCCCTGAAATGTGATCTAAGGCCAGTGCAAGTGCAATGAAAAAAAATGGCTTTGAGCCACTGATCTAGAACATAAAATTCTGCCAAAAGGCTCTAGTCTGGTTCAAGCTGAATGTTCTGTATGTAACAATCGGCATATAACGTTAACCACCCCCTTCTCTGACCAGACACATTTCAGTTTCTTTTACCTCATGTGGCTTTGATCGCCATAACGTTATCAATGTTCAGTTATATGATATAATACATGGGGCTTTATTTTTATTTTTGTATTTTTTATACCTGTTGTGCAAATACAATATATATTTTTTTAGCATTCCCTTTCAGTTTCAGTTGTTTTGATATATAGCGATATATAGTTTATGGTCACCGGGGCAGGGCTAGAATCTGCAATGTGGGCTAGTGGTGGTATTTTTTTTAATTATTATTTTATTTGTCTTTTTATAAGGTCATACACAATACTTTGAGGGCTTTTTTAACATTACATTTCATAGCTATAGTATCTGAGAACTACAGCATCTCTTGATATGCACTGCACAGCTGATCTGAGTCAGCAGCTGACCTAGTGATCAAATGATCGTCTGCCCAGTGATGACGTAATCGCTTAGGACAGAGCAGGAAGTGGTATTACTGCTTACTGATCTGTATACACAGTGCTTATTGGGCGCTATGTATACGGAGATGGGGAAGGCAAGGACAGTAAAAAATCATCTGATATTTGTAGAATGTCAAGGGGCAATAATACCAACTTGGAAATGTTTGTTAATATAACTAAAATTAGAGATCTGCCTCTAACTATAGGATAACATGGGGCATTTTTGTGCCCTATGCTAGATCAGGAATGTTGGCCCAAGGCCCTGTTCTCTTCTTGTCATGCAAACTCATTTGACATATGTAGGCCAGTGTTTCCCAACCAGTGTGCCTCCAGCTGTTACAAAACTACAACTACCAGCATGCCCGCACAACCAAATGCTGTCTGGGCATGCTGGGAGTTGTAGTTTTGGAGGCACACTGGAGGCACACTGGTTGGGAAACACTGATGTAGGCAATGCAGGGATAGGACCAAATTGACTTAACTGAGGTCAAAAGGGTATTGAATGGGATTCGCGGGCATGTCTCTTTTTTACTATATAAGTAAGGCTACTTTCACACTAGCTTTAATATTTTCCGGTATTGAGATCCGTTATAGGCTCTCAATACCGGAAATAAATTCTTCTGTTTTGTCCCTATTCATTGTCAATGGGGACAAAACATAACTGAACAGAATGGAATGCGTTCCGTTCTCATAATGGAGAGCATGCTGCGGTTTGCTTTCCGTCCTGGGATGCGGAGCAAAACGTCATGACCCACAATGCAAGTCAATGGGGACAGATCAATTTTCTCAGACACAATCTAACACAATAGAAAATGGATCCGTCCCCCTTTGACTTTCAATGGAGTTCATGACGGATCCGTCTTGGCTATGTTACAGATAATACAATCGGATCAGTTCATAACGGATGCAGATGGTTGTATCATTAGTAACGGAAGCGTTTTTGCTGAGCCCTGACGGATCCAGCAAAAACGCTAGTGAGAAAGTAACCTAAAAGCAGGGCAAACTGAGCTTTACTGTACAAAAAAGTATAATATGCAGTACACATATAATGGTTGTCCATTTCCACTGTATATGTCTACACAGTGGCATATGTCAGAGGTATGTTGGGGAACACTTACAAAGTATACCCCAAACGTGATGCGAACAGAGCATTACAAAAGTATTGCAAAATAGCAAGTACCTTCATCCTGCATGTATAGTGCTGTCTTAGAGTACTTGAATAAAGAGAAAACTATCTGCCTGTGAAGAATTTTCAGAGCATTTGCGCTAATTGTTCTGTATAATAGAATAGAAATTCACACATTCATGCATACCTCTTCACATTCTTGCACAGATCTATCAGAGGATGGAACACTGAAGTCCCAAGGATCTAGATCGATAACCCCGTGCAAGGCCAATGAAGAGGATGATGAGGAATATGAGTATATGAACAGGAAGAGGCAGCCGTCAGAGAGGTTGGAGTACGAGTATATGGACATTCGAGGAGTAGGGGATGGAAACAAAGATGGCATAAGCTGTACACGGCAGGACAGTACAGATAATTATTACGAATATGAAAACAAGGAGGACTATGAGTATATGAATGAAAAGGGGAGATGCAGTCAGAGCCAAGAACTAGTTGATGAAGGCGAAGATGAAGGTACAGAGTACACCTACATGAACCGAAGTAGCAAAATCAGGAAGGACAGCAATTCGGATGACAAACAGGGCTACGAGGACATGAAGTTAATTACAAGCCAGCCAAAGTCCTTGAACAAACCCACAGTGGTTCCACAAACATGCCACAGAGAGGCTTTACAAAGAGGTTACAGTCAACCTCTGCGAGAACTGGAGGTAAAAGACTGTGCATTTGATAACCCGGACTACTGGCATAGCCGTCTGTTTGTTAAGAGTGACCTGCAACGGACATAAAAAAATACTAAAGTGCCGGGCAATGCACTCAAATAGAATACCATTGTGATACGTACCTTCTGCTTCTGAAGATGGGTACGGGAATATACTGTAGTCATTGAGCCAAATGCTAATATCTGCAGTCGTGTGCCATTAGTGGCTACTGGAACAAAAGTGGATAGGGAAGGTTTTTACATATGTCATGCTATACAGCAGTGGCTATTCCTAAGCGATTCCAGGAGCTTAAATAGTCACTAACTTTTCACACAATTTTGCAAAACTCAATAGTACATGGAACCACAAGAAAAGTAATGTTTTATCAGTTCAGTGAGAAGTGTCTAGTTTTCCTCTTATCAGCTGTGTACCAGCTGCTACCCCCTGCTAATTGCTTTTCATTTTCAAAAATTCCTTTTTCCTGTCCAGGACAGGATCATCTGTCATATTACACATGTCAATGTAAGTCTATGGAGAGGGGAGGGGGAGGAGTGTGGAGGAACTGAGGAGACACACAAAGAGGAGCAGGACTGCACAGCAACATAGGAAGCTTATAGCTCAGAAGAAGTGCTTCATTCTCCTGGGGCTGCTTCTGAGTGACTGTGAGACAGGAAGGAGATTTTCCTCTACTTTGTGTGTGTGCAGTGGATGGCAGCCAGCACGCACAACGAGATATTCAGCAAGTACAGAGTGTTATTCCTCATCTACTGAACTATCCGTTACTGCAAAGTTTGTTGAAAGCTCAGTGACGCTTTTAAGTCATGAAGGTTAGAACAAGAGTACTTAAAAGTATCACCGCTATCTGCTAAGTAAAACGTATGAATGAGAAAAGTAGCATCTCATAATTGCACTCAATTGTACTCCTTTGCTCATGCCACTTCTTTCTAGGATTACAGATATTACATGTTCATGCTAATGATGAATGAAATATTGCCTCATATGAACAAATCAAACATTGGTCGAGCTGAATTATAGAATAGGTATAAACTGCAATATAAATCATTTTGACGCAAGTGACAAGGGATTCTGCATAAGAATTAGTAATGACGTTGAAGTGTAGCGAAGAGCTGTGTTGTCGATGTCAGTCTTTGGTTTTCCTCATGAGCCCCCACTTTAGGCCTGCATTAGGCATAACACAGTGTATAAGTTTTACCCACAGTGCAGCTTTGCGTATGTCCACTACATTCCCACTCACCTGGATATACCCTTGGGTAACCTTCATACTCATGATCTTTAAAGCACTTACTATTCTCAGTACTGGATTGTATGCAAATTTCCAAGTGGGTACCTCTAATAGCCCAGAACAATAAAAAATCATTATAATACTGCACTGGCATATTACATATACAAGTGAAACTCGAAAAATTAGAATATGGTGCAAATGTCCATTTATTTCAGTAATGCAAATTAAAAGGAATTGCATTAATGCAGCTGAAAATTTGAATTTTGTGAAAAGGTTCAATATTCTAGGCTCAAAGTGTCACACTCCAGTCAGCTAATTAATCCATACCCCCTGAGCAAAGGGGACCTGAGATTGTGACTTTGGGGTTTCATAAGCGGTAAGCCATAATCATCCAAATTATAACAAATAAAGGCTTGAAATATCTCGCTTTGCATGTAATGAGTCTCATATGTTAGTTTCACCTTTTAAGTTGCATTACTGAAATAAATGAACTTTGCACGATATTCTAATTTTGCTGAGAAAAATTATATTTTAATATATGCAAATGATCCTCTAGGAGCAACGGGGGTGTTGCCATTACACCTAGAGGCTCTGGTCTCTCTGCAACTGCTGCGCCCTCTGCACTTTGATTGACAGGACCAGGCGTTACGGTGTTATCACTGCCTGGTCCTGTCAATTAAAGTGGAGAGGACGTGGCAGTTTAAGAGAGAGCTGAGCCTCTAGGTGTAATGGTAACACCCCCGTTGCTCCTAGAGGCTCATTTGTATATATTAAAACTTCATTTTTCTCAGCAATGCGGGCACAGACCAACACGGATGCCTTCAGCTGCCAAGTGCACATGTAACAGATCAGCCAGTTTCATAGATACAAATCTGCTGACAGATGCCCTTTAAATTAAAGTGACCCTGGACTAAAGATGGCCGGTCCTTTAAAGACATATTCCTAGAACTGAAACCACATCTTGTGGTGTCCACTATTCATATTTTACAGAAGAGATACCACGCCTGGAGCATGCTCCAAACTGCTGCACAATGCACATGCATGGGTATGACCAAATCTCCATCCACTACCATTGCTTCCCTAGCCTTCCATAGAACAACATTGACAGCGACAGTTTGTCCACTGAAGACTTATTTCGCCTTCCATGCAGAATGGTTACATTACATATGGAGTTATAGTAAGGGGTTCACACACAGGCGTCACGATGCAGATTTTTTTTCTGTAGTTTTGTTATATTTGACTTCAGCGCTTATTAATAATGTCTTGCACCATTTTGTTTCACTGACACTGTCATTTGGACAGAATAACACAGATTTTAGGACATAGATATTCCCAGAAGCTCATTTGTCTTTTGTCCTGGATGTAAATAAGTTTCCTACATATCAATTAAAGCTCCCTATGCCCCCTCCTTCCTTGGCACGTGCCAATCATCAGAACTAATCGTTTGGATGCAGACATGAACTTCTGGCTGTGGCTAGCACTGATCATATGCTACAGCCGTATTTCTGACTTTAGCCATTGCTGGAGCTGTATTCGTTTGATGACAATGTGGATTTTCCACTGAGATGGATTTGGAGTATGAAGTGTAAACCTACTGATAACATTGTCTTTTGTGTTTTTTCTTTTTACAAGAAAAGTATGTACTGTATTTGAACACGCAGAATAAACTGAATGGTGCCATCTCCTCCATGGCATTGACTAAGGCCTCGTTCACACTTCAGTGTTTGGTCAGTTATTTCCATCAGTTATTGTGAGCCAAAACCAGGTGCAGGTCAAATCCACAGACAGGTGCAGGTCTTTCCCTTATACCTTATCTTTGTATAAGCTTCGCCTCTGGTTTTGGCTCACAAATGACTGACCAAACACTGAAGGGTGAGCAAGGCCTAGGACTGGCCGCACACATTAGATGGCTGTCAGGTTTTGTCATCTGACAGCTATGGCTTTTGACCTCCCCTTACACACACAGGCTCAGTTGAGCGAAATGTGCATGTGTAAGCAATAGTAGAAGCGAGTAAGCTGCTGCCAGACACCTTAAGAGAACTGCTGATCTCCGTTGCAAATGAGAGGATCGGGCATGTTGAAATCCAGTTGGTTTTGGGAGGAGAAGCAGGAGGTCCTGCCAAAATCAGCATCTTCAGCTCACATTAAAGAGGTTGTCCCATGATGAAAGAAAATCAGACATTATATGGTACATGACAATCTCTTTCTAAGAAAGCTAGAACCAGCCCTGCACCTCACATGGATCCAGAGATCTCCCCAATTTATTTGCTCCAATTACTTATTTCAATCTGACAGTTTTGGGGGGCGGCGTGCACTTTCTCAGGTGGCATGTCCTTTCTGCCGCAGCTGGTGGCAGTTGAAGGGTGGAATTGTATGTCAATCTCAGTGAGCTGGGTGGAGAATTTAAATAATAGGCAAACAGCAGGTGGCGCTATACAGATAGATTTCAGTGAATAAGGCCTCATTCACACATACGTGGACCACGGTCCGTGAAAACCCAGCCTGCAGTCCTGCTAAGTGCACGAGCGCATGGCGTGGTTCCTATGACCAATGACGCCGTGCACTCGGCAGAATTGGTTTTCACGGACCGGGGTCCACGTATGTGTGAATAAGGGCCTAACTCAGTGGCTATACAAAACTTTTAATTACATGCAATTACAAAAGTCTTCAGATCCAGGTGCTGGTTTGAAAACTGTTGAATATTTTTCGAGGGACAACCCCTTTAATGAATGTGTCCGGCCAGCTTAAGTGTGTAATAATGTAATGGTGGATACTGTATGCTGCATAAACATCTTTATAAGGATCCTGTCATTTACACACAATGGCCACCGTCACCAAAACAGTCTATTTCTTAGTGCTATACTGTATATTTTAAACTGCGTTCTTGTGGCCATGACAGGTTTGCTCCATAAAATGTTGTGTTTAGTTGTGGCATCTGCTAACGTTTGCACCTTTCTGTGGATACAGTCAGTTGGTTTTGTACATTTATATGAACATTGTTATCCAGAGTCTATTTTTGTACATTATTTTTGTACCACTGAAACAGTAATGAGAATTGTAACTTTTACATTTGGTGCATACTCCAAGGGTCTCAAAGAGCCGTCAGACAAAAGGGACCTTGTTGTCCTTTGTAACCAGAGGTCAGTTTTAGTTTTTTTCTAAATTGCACTGGAAATTGGAACATGAAGACTGCTTGCTTTGGGTTACAGGCCGCTTCGTTCCTGATGGATTATAAAGGGAAATGTACAGCAGGGATCACACGTGTAACTAGTCTCATCGCTCACCTCTGAGTCATTTAATGTATAAAGGAAATGTATCAAATAAAATGTCTTTTTATACAGAAGACGGCTGTCAGAGTGTTTTTGACCAATATACCAGTAATATAGATTGGGTATAGAGCCTTCCATACATACATTGGACTTCACATGTTTCAGATCAAGGTTTCCTGGGTATCCATGTTTCAAATCCACTATAAAAATGGATAACTAATAGCTACACTTTAGGCTACTTTCACACTGGCGTTTTGGCTTTCTGTTTGTGAGATCCATTCGGGGTTCTCACAAGCGCTCCAAAACGGATCAGTTTGCATTCTAATGAATTCTGAATGGAGAAGGATCCGCTCAGAATGCATCAGTTTGCATAGGTTCAGTCTCCATTCTGCTTGCAGCGTTTTGGTGTCCGTCTGACGAAACTGAGCCAAACGGATCCGTCCTGGCACACAATGTAAGTCAATGGCGGCGGATCCGTTTTCACTGGCACAATAAAAAACGGATCCGTCCTCCATTGACTTTCAATGGTGTTCAAGACTGATCCGTCTTGGCTATGTTAAAGATAATTCAAACTGATCCATTCTGAGCGGATGCAGACGGTTGTATTATCTGAACGGATCTGTCTTTGCAAATGAATGACGGATCCGCACCACACGCGAGTGTGAAAGTAGCCTTACATAAACTTTTGATATATCATCATAGCGGCATATTAAAGCTCTCTCCGGGCACTGAGATTGCTAAAAGAAGGAGTTAAAGGGGTTGTCTCACTTCAACAAGTGCCATTTGTGAAGTAGATAAAGTTAATACATGACACTTACTAATCTATTGTTATAATCCATATTGCTTCCTTTCCCAGCTGGATTCATTTTTCTATAACATTATACACTGCTCGTTTGCATGGTTACAACCACCCTGCAATCCAGCAGCAGTGGGCGTGCTTGCACACTACAGAAAAAGCATCAGCCTATGTGAAACAACAGGTACTTGGTGGCTTTGGCGCTCGGCTTACTCTGAAGTCGGCGCTATCTTTAAAAACCCAACATCCACTGTACATGTATAGTGGATGTCGGGAAAGGGTTAAAGGCAAACTATCACCATGAAATTCACTGTTAAAACAATACCTTGTAGGGCTAGCTCAGCTTAATGTAATTATATTCCACTTAGCAATCCATTGCTTACTTCTGGAGAAGTACTTTTGATTCATATGCAAATGAGCTGTTAAGTGCACCGAGAGCACGCCCAAGCCACCCTGTGACCATTGCTCCTCCAGCTTCCTCCGCCTTCCTGTCACACTTATAGGAGGGAAGGGGGGAACACAGAATCAGGCCTGAAAACTACGGAAGGAAAATGGACAATAGGGTTGGGCGATATCAAAAATATTCAGAAGATAACGATATTAAGAAATTTATCGCGATAACGATATATATCGCGATAAATACCAGTTTAAAAGAAAAAAACACAAGGAGACATTATACTGTGTGGGGGCAGCCAGAAGGAGACATTATACTGTATGGGGCAGCCACAAGGAGAAGTTATACTGTATGGGATGTCTCTCCTTCGGTCCATAGCCCTTCCAGTGAACAAGATACTGAAGAGATCTACGGAGAACTCAAGAGTCAATTATCTTGGCGATCTGAAATTCCAAATTACCGTCCACCATGACAGGAGCGGGTGGCAAGGAAGACGGCTCCAAAGGTTCAACTTATCTCTTCAAAAAAGATTTATGAAACACATTATGAATTTTCAGGGCCTGAGGGAGTTCAAGATGAAAAGCTACATGATTAATAATGGCAGTGATCTTATATAGACCAATAAATCTTGGACCCAACTTCCAAGAAGGTACCTTCAACTCAATGTTTTTTGTGGACAGCCACATAGAATCACCCACTCTTAGGTCCGGACCTTTCATACATTTCCTTTCACCCACACGTTTATACTTGTTACCCATATTCATCAAGTTATCTTGAATTTTCCGCCATATAGATGACGAAAAACGTTCCTCCTCAGGGATACCAAAAGTATCTGAACCAGAAAACGGCGACTTCCCAGGGGATTTCTGTCTATGATTATTTAAGGCAAACTCTGCCAAAGACAAAAACGAAGACCACTCCTCCTCGTTCTCAGAGACAAAACATCTCAAGTAAGTCTCCAGACTCTCATTAGTGCAGTCCGTCTGTCTGTTCGACTGAGGATGAAAAGTTGAAGAAAAGGACAGTTGTACCCCCAGTGGAGTACAGACCGCTTTCCAGAATCTGGAAACAAACTGAGTCCCACGATCCAAAACCACGTCAGAGGGAATGCCATGGAGTTTCACAATGTTGTGCAAGTGTTTTAGCAATAGGTAGGCCTGGCAACGCTATAATATATAAAGTGCACCATTTTACTAAAGCGATCAACCACCACCAGAATAACTGTCTTTCCTGAAGAATTAGGTAGATCAGTGATAAAAATCCATGGATAAGTGAATCCATGGTCTGGGCGGGATGAGCGGCAGAGGTAGAGATCCGGAAGGCCGAGTATGTGTCACTTTAACACGTGCACAGGTACTACAGGTTGACACATAGTCCTCAACACACTTACGCAACCCCGGCCTCTAGAATCTACTAGAGATAAGGCCAGCAGTGGATCTGCTCTCAGGGTGTCCCATAAGAACCGTACAGTAATGTTCCTCAAACACCTTGTGACGCAATTCCCATTGGCAGTTTCCCAGAGGGACAAGAATCTGGTGCATCTGCAGTACGCCAGTCCTTCAGGGGTAGCGAGTGTGAGGTCACAAGGAACAGATTAACAGACCGAGAGTTGCTATTGGTACTCATGATTTTTAATATACCCTGGGCAGGCGTACAGCAGTGATGAAGAGGCTGGCACATAGATCCTCTGGGGCACTCTCTGGGTATAGGGACCTGGCTTGGTGGTAGGTGAGGTGCCCTGGCTGTTGTAGGTTTATTGTGCCGGTGGCAAGATCCCTTATAGTTCGTGACGCCAGTGCCGGTAACGGTGGCACACTGGTTTGTTGGAGGAATAATGGAGGTACACACATTTGTAGTGAACTAGAACTCCTCTATACTGAACAGTTCAACTATATACAGGCTTCAAACAGTTCCATATGAAAGATCTTGGTAACAGGCAGGCTTCACATAAATGGCAGGTAGAATCCTAGCAAGATAACTCAGAGGGAATAAACTCACAGATCAGGCTGTACTTTCTGTAAAATCCTGTCTGGCTTTCTCCAAGGTCCGTATGCCTAATAGCTGGCTTTATCCTTGGGTAGGGAAACCTTCCTCTGGTATAAATCCACTTGCTGTAAATAAACTTCTGCCCTTCAGCTTTTACTTGGCTGGATAAGATTGGCTCTGATCTGTACTTTACAAGATGCAAGATATCTTCAGAAGGCACCCTCTTCTCCTGGCATAACCTCTGAGCTTCACTTGCTCCGCACTTCAGGCAGGCTAGACTGAACTACTTAGCCTCCTGGACTAGACTGGACTAACCCTTTCCTGTCTGGGCCTAACTATATATACTAGGGGGTTCCCTAGCTCCCTCTACTGTCTAGGAGGAGGAACTACACCCCTAACAGGCCTGGTACACAGGAGATAACATAACAACATACATTATAATGCAATACAAAATACCATGACCATGTTCCACAAGAGGTGGGGAGCAACGTGACCCAATTGACCGATGAGTAGTGCCCACATTTAGTAGTGCCCGCTGCTTTTAGGTTGCCCGTCCTTGGCGCAACACAGGGGGCCCGCCCAGCTGGAAAACTGTGACCTGAAAGACAAAAATGCAAAGCAGGCATATACAATAATCACTACATTTGCAAGGAAATTATCAAGCAGCTCTGCTGGCAAAGGAACAAGTGCGGTGAAAAGGGGCATCGTTCTCTACGCAGGATGGTACATGGAACAGGGGCGCTGACCTGGTACAGCGTATCATGAATAACCAGCATAGTCCATAATAATAAAATACAATAGTCCCATAAAACAGCATCTCAGAGGCCCACATGCGTTGGGGTCATCTCTGGGCACAGTTTTTGAATTAGCATGGCATATAAAAGTCACAGCACAAAACTCCACATCTCAGGGATACTTTCCCCTGGCAAATCCTGGTAGATAAAAGTGGTGCTGTAATATCCCCTACTCAACCTGAAAAGGGGGTTAAAAAGGGTAAAGGTGCAAAACAGCAGGCACAACTTGGAATGGCACTTAAAACAGGCAGGAAGTCCTGGAAAACAACATGGCAGAAGAGCAATTGGAATTCTCAGTGGCCTTACAACCACCACTGGGCCATGGGAAAACTGGCAGCAGCTCATTGTGCAAAAACATAGGACTCCTTTCCTGAAACAGTTAAATTCACTGTAAGGGTCCCTCAGCAATCATGCCTAGCAGGCCTACTCACAGGTATGTGTCCAGTTCGTCCTGGTCATCAGAAGTGGTGCAACCTGGTTCTGCTCTGAGTCTTGGCCTGGAACGTGGATTCACACTTGGCTGGGCCCACAAAATAGTATTAACAGGCAACTGAAGAACAAATGGGCCTGTCAATTGAACAGGCTCCGCAAACCTGGGGGTTAATAATGTAGGAGGCTCCATAGGTCTGGGTGTCGCCTGTTTTATACGACGAACCCGACTCCTGACATAACAGAGTTTCTCTGCTGGTGCAGTCATGGTGGTCGCCGAACTGGTGGCGACAGGATCTTTCACTGCAGGCCCGATGACATCAAAGTTCTTGGACGAATCGCTATCGTCGGGTGGTATTGGTGCCACTCTGGACGTAGCAATTTGACTCAGGCCATCGAGATGGACTTCTAGCCTGGCGATCTGTTCCTCCAGAGTCTCGTGTGATGCTCCGCTCTAGGGATCCGGTGCAGTCGCAGCAGCAGCAGGTACAGGTGCTGAGTCACGACTCTTTCCTCGCCGCAGGACATCAAGGGCCTCATGGAATTTATGCATCTTTTCTATCTCCACTTGCGTCTTCTCCCTGCGAGGTAATTCAGGTGAAGGATAGGGACTCACCCATTTCTCTAACACCGTAGGCTGCCAGAAGATGTTGGGGCCTGTAAACTAACCCCTCTCCTGGTAAGTATTGCGAGCAGGCTCCGCTGGATTCTCTGGCTCGCATTCTGGACTGGTAGGCTCCTCAGGCTCTTCCCAATCCTCCGGTTCCAGGCATGGGATCCAGCCGGTTCTCTCCGGTTCTGCCGAACCGTTTGTTAAAATTACAGGCGGTTCGCAGGACCGGTGAGAAGCAGGGATCCCGACCCGGTCCTGCAGCTGCGCCTGCACCAGTGGCGTAGCTATAGGGGTGGGGGCGGAGCGGAAGCCGAGAGGAGAGGCCCTGTGTGACGCGCACTGTGCAGGGCAGCTGGGCAGGCGAAGTGAGGAGGGGCCGGGGGAGCGGCTTCAGTTGAGGTGCGACGCAGGACTTAGTCACGTACCTCACTGTGACCTCCTGCGGCGGATCTCGCGAGATGACGCGATGACGCGGCGCGGGAAGGCACAGTGAGCGAGGCATTGGTGACCGCCTGTACCAGGATGCCACAAGCTGTGAAGGAGAGAGAGGTAAGTATTAATTATTTCTCCTAAGCAGGTGCCTACTCCACCTTCCCCTCATCCTGACCCAATGTTTAGATTCTTTTAGCCAAACAAGAGTTATGGATGGGGTTGATGACAATATTTAAGGTGGCCACACACAGGGAAACACATCTATTTTGCCCACAGAGTAAGAGCAGCTTTTTTAAGCGGTACTCCACTATGTAATGGCCCCCTCTTTATTATTAATATAATGGCCCCCTCTTTATTATTAATGTAATGGCCCCCTCTTTGTTATTAATGTAATGGCCCCCTCTTTGTTATTAAAGTGGGGGCCATTATATTAATAATAAAGAGGGGGCCATTATATTAATAATAAAGAGGGGGCCATTATATTAATAATAAAGTGGGGGCCATTATATTAATAATAAAGTGGGGGCCATTATATTAATAATAAAGAGGGGGCCATTATATTAATAATAAAGTGGGGGCCATTATATTAATAATAAAGTGGGGGCCATTACATTAAAAATAAAGAGTGGGCCATTATAATAATAATAAAGAGGGGGCCGTTACAGTAATAACAAAGAGGGGGCCGTTACAGTAATAACAAAGAGGGGGCCGTTACAGTAATAACAAAGAGGGGGCCATTATATTAATAATAAAGAGGGGGCCATTATATTAATAATAAAGAGGGGGCCATTATATTAATAAAAAAGAGGGGGTCATTATATTAATAATAAAGAGTGGGCCATTATAATAATAATAAAGAGGGGGCCATTACAGTAATAACAAAGAGGGGGCCTAAGGCTTTTTAAAAGTTGAGTGGTATGTGTGTAGTGTATATATAGTGTATTTGTGTGTAGTGTATATATGGTGTATGTAAATATGTCGTGACTGTGTTGCATATATATGGTGTATGTATATATGTGTCATGACTCGTGACGCGCTGCGTATCCACCGCTGAGTAGGGAACCTGTTGTTAAAAATTTGAATCCCACCCCTGTCCGGTTCCGACTTGGGACGGGTTACTGCCGTTGCATAAGGACCCCTCAGGCCCTCGGCGGGGGTAAATTCCACTTCCTCTCCCTCACGGAGGTTATGCAAATGTTCGGGTAAGTAGCTGCGTTTCACAGACCTCCGATTCACATAAAGGTCTCGGCCAGTGGAGAAGTCCTTGATAAACCCAAAGCCTCTGCCTTTATCGAAAGTTACAACTAGTCCCATCCTTCTCTCCAGACGGGGCTGGGTATTTGCATGGTGCTCGTATACCGTCTTCGCGAGCTCCTCAAAGTAGATCTTTTTTGCAGTAGTCTTTCGTATCGCAGCAGTGCGTATCTCGGCCATCAGCAAAGGCCATTGCGCAGTAGGCTTGACAAATCCACCCTGCGAGCCAAGGCACGGCTCGGGCGGCGACTGCAGTGGGAAGCAAGGTGGCCTCTCTGGTCCCGGAGTATAGGCGGGTGGTGCTTCTCCCTCTCCGATCATTTCAGGCTCTGTGGTCTTGTCTGCAGGTGATGCCATTTCGTCAGGAGTATCCCCACTCTGTGACAGGCCCGACCCCTCTCCTGAACATAACAGGGCGGCACGCAATACTTAACACAAGACTTCCCACTGCTCCGGGAGGCCGCCTCCTAGGTACTCCAACATGGGGGAAGCAGAGTCCATCTTGGCATAATATGCAAATTAAAGGCGGTGGCGCGAAAATACAGTTCTTCCCGCTCTCTCAGCAGAAGGCGCCAAATTCTTCCCGCCAACAAAATATAGCGATGGCGCAGCAAATATTCCAGTCAGCTTAGGCGGCCATCTTGCAGCAAAACGCTGTCAATTCACTGACAGCAAGCGGTTGCTCGGCAAACAGTCCACAATATACAGTTTCACACCGCAATTTTTCACAGTTCTCTGGCCCCAACATTTTCAAATAAACGGATAGGGCATTTATCACTTAGTAGGCAATTATGGCACACAGTTCAGATTCCACTATGGCGTAGAAACATTCGCATCCTGTTCGTGACGCCAAAATATGCAGTACGCCAGTCCTGCAGGGGGAGCGAGTGTGAGGTCACAGGGAACAGATTAACAGACCGAGGGTTGCTATTGGTACTCACGATTTTTAATGTACCCTGGGCAGGCGTACAGCAGTGATGGAGCGTCTGGCACATAGATCCTCTGGGGCACTCTCTGGGTATAGGGACCCGGCCTGGTGGTAGGTGAGGTGCCCTGGGTGTTGTAGGTTTATTGTGCCGGTGGCAAGATCCCTTATAGTTCGTGACGCCAGTGCCGGTAACGGTGGCACACTGGTTTGTTGGAGGAATAATGGAGGTACACACTCCTCTTTACTGAACAGTTCAACTATATACAGGCTTCAAACAGTTCCATTTGAAAGATCTTGGTAACAGGCAGGCTTCACATAAATGGCAGGTAGAATCCTAGCAAGATAACTCAGAGGGAATAAACTCACAGATCAGGCTGTTCTTTCTGTAGAATCCTGTCTGGCTTTCTCCAAGGTCCGTATGCCTAATAGCTGGCTTTATCCTTGGGTAGGGAAACCTTTCTCTGGTATAAATCCACTTGCTGTAAATAAACTTCTGCCCTTCAGCTTTTTACTTGGCTGGATAAGATTGGCTCTGCTCTGTACTTTACAAGATGCAAGATATCTTCAGGAGGCAACTTCTTCTCCTGGCATAACCTCTGAGCTTCACTTGCTCAGCACTTCAGGCAGGCTAGACTGAACTACTTAGCCTCCTGGACTAGACTGGACTAACCCTTTTCTGTCTGGGCCTAACTATATATACTAGGGGGTTCCCTAGCTCCCTCTACTGCCTAGGAGGAGGAACTACACCCCTAACAGTCCTGCTACACAGGAGATAACATAACAACATACATTATAATGCAATACTAAATACCATGACCATGTTCCACAAGAGGTGGGGAGCAACGTGACCCAATTGACCCTTGAGTAGTGCCCACATTTACGTAGTGGGACACTACACATCTTCCTGGGTCTCTAACACCTTCACCTCTAGGTCAGGGTAAAGAGCGGATATCACCACCCCTTCCGACAGTATAGGACTCAGATTTTCAAAATCACCACCTCCAGGACAACTACGTGACAACACATCTGCCTTCATGTTCTTAAAGGGTAACTGTCATTTTTTCATTAAAAAAAATCTATTTGAGCATAGCAATCTTTAGTTTCTTCACATACCACAGTTTTTTCTTGAGTTCTTCCCTTAGTTACGGCTGTTTAAACATTTACAACATGAGGATCTTATCAAGATGGCTCCTCTGCCAGTTCTCTGAGGCCAACACTGCTTTCCCTAACTTCCCATACACACTTGCTGTAGCCAGCAGCTCCTTGCCAGCCAATCAGATTGGATTACTGAGAGACACACCTCCTCACTCTAAAGCCTAATACAGGCATGCAGTGTGAAGGACAGCCCATCCGTCTTCCTGTCTTCTTAGCCAGAGACAGACAAGCCATAGCAACTGTCTTTTAAGGGAGCAGTGGAAAGGGACAGGGGGCATTAATAAAATCTTGTATTATAAGGTAATGACAGATCTTTTGCCAATCATTGACAGCCTAACTCAGGTATACATGCCTAGTTCTAATAAACTAGCAAATAAAAAATAATAATAATACAGTTACACCTTAACCCCACGATGATAGGTGACATCCTATCTGGTGAAAAACAAAGACCATCTGGCCTGTCTCGGGTTCAGTCGTTTAGCCGACTCCAGGTAAGCCAGATTTTTGTGATCTGTGAACACCCTGATCGGATGAATTGCCCCTTCCAACCAATGACGCCACTCCTCAAAAGCCAACTTAATGGCCAGTAACTTCTCCACATCATAATTTCTCTCTGCGGAAGAGAGTTTTTTTAGAGAAAAAGGCACATGGACGCCATTTACCAGGTGACGGGCCCTGCAATAAAACTGCTCCAACCACCACCTCGGACGCGTCCACTTCCACAATGAAAGGTTGTGATACATCCGGCTGCACAAATTGCACACCCCTGTCAGATACAATATTTTCCGGGATACCATGTAACCGAACAACTTCTTTCACGCATTCGGGAGTTTAGACAGGGGAATGACATGGATCATCTTGCTAAACCTATCGACCACTACCCAAACCACAGTCTTACCCTCCGCTGGCGTTAGATCAGTAATAAAGTCCATCGAGATATGGGACCAGGGTCTACTAGGAATGGGTAGGGGTCGTGGTTACCAGCAGGGCGAGTCCTAGGTGTCTTGGACCGGGCACAAACCTCACAGGCTGACACGTAGGACTTGACATCCTTAGTTAGAGTGGGCCACCAATAAGATCTAGAAACCAGATCCATAGTGCCCTCAAAACCCGGATGTCAACAAGAGGCAGAATCATGACACTCACCCAACAGCTCGAGACGAAATTGTATGGAAACAACTTATCTGTTGGGGTGGATACCGGTGCCAGATGTTGTTCAGCCTTAATGAGAGCCGAGATATCCTGGGTTAGAGCTGCTATGAAGATATTTGCTGGTAGGATGGATTCAGGCGGTGCCTCAGTAGGTTGCCTTCACGTTTTTACTTCCCAGCCTGGTCTTTAGGTTCCCTTGCCTTAGGAGACTTGACAGAGAGGACCTTTTTAGGACACTGGTTGATCCAAAGGTCAGGATCTCCGCAGTAGAAGCACACTCCACGTCTGCGGCGAAGATTCCCTCGGGTCATGCCAACCTGCATGGGTTCTTCAGTAGAGACCTCAGCGTTGTCTCTGGGATAGACCTCAGGCTGGACCACCATCTGAGAAGAGAACTGTCGTTCCTGTCGTCTCTCTCTAACCCGTCGGTCAAGTCGGACAACAAGGGTCATCATTTCCTCTAGGGTCTTTGGAAGTTGATAACTGACTAGAAGATCCTTTAAGTTATCAGACAGACCTGACCTAAACTGACTTT
The DNA here is from genome assembly GCF_014858855.1 of Bufo gargarizans. Taxonomy (NCBI): domain Eukaryota; kingdom Metazoa; phylum Chordata; class Amphibia; order Anura; family Bufonidae; genus Bufo; species Bufo gargarizans. The sequence goes on along the minus strand of NC_058082.1, from coordinate 122,205,762 downwards.
TAAGGGCTGGTCCGTTCCATCCTGAGGGGACACACCACCTTCTGAATTTGGTGCAATACTCCTCCGCAGGTAGATTGCCCTAAACCAGTGCTTTTAAAGCCATCTCGGCTACCAGAGCCCTGTCTGGTTCATCATACAGGGTACCCAGGGCCCGAAAAAAAAACTCCACTGATGCTAAACTGGCGCCAGCAGGTAAAGAAAATGCCCAGTCCTGGAGATCACCCTGTAGTTGGGAAATGACAATGCCCATGCGTTGACTCTCGGGGCCAGAGGACACGGGGCGCAAACGGAAATAAAGTTTGCAATTTTCCTTAAAGGAAATAAACTTTTTCCGGTCTCCAGAAAAGGGTTCTGGAAGTTTAATCTGGGGCTCTAAATGTGGACTGGAGGCCTGAGGAATGGAAGAACCTTGTCTTAGCTCAAAAGAACGTAGTTTCTCCCCTAGCTCCTGCACCATCTGCGTCAGGTTAGAGACATGGTCAGTCAGAGTCACCAGAGGATTCATAATACAGTGGTTATTAGTGGTTAATCTGTAATGGTCACGTACACACACACACACAGTTGGGAGGATAGTGATCACTGCGCTCCACCCTCACCCCTGGCCCTGCCTACTTGCCACACGAGTCCTGATGACAGGGGACAACTGGACGGCAGTCCCTAACTTAGGATACGTGCGGGAAGGACAGACAAGACAAATAATGAAACGTGAACAGACCAGGTCAATACCAAGAGAGCTACGCAGTACCAAGAAATAAGCAGAGAATAGTCAGGAGAAGCCGAGGTCAAATACCAGGAGAGAGACAAAGTACAACAGGAGTCCGCAAAGAATCGTCAGGTGGAAGCTGGGGTCAGAATTCCAGGAGAGATGCGCGGTACAGGAGGAGCAGGCAGAGAATCGTCAGGGAACACAGGATCAGGTAAGTATGCAGGAAACCAAACAAATGCCAGATACCTAATTAACAGGCAACCTGTGGCCAGCAGGCTGCCTGTTAAATACTGGCAGGCTGAGGTCATGTGACGTGGCCAGCGCCACATGACCTGCACCAGGGAGAACAGCCGAGCACCGAGTGTCCAGCTCGGTGCTCAGACTTCACCTGGTTACTGGAGGAACTGAGGACGCCGGCCGCGCGGAGGAGACCTGCACCGCCGGTCCATCCCTCCCCCTGTTACCTAGGAGACGAGGACGCTGTGCGCGTGCTCTCTCCTGTACAGCAAAGGGACGCCGATGGCGCTGAGGAGAGCGAGCGCCTCGGCATCCCGTGACATCTCGCTGTTCTGTGACGGGTTTGGTGACACCCGAATTCTGGTCTCCGCCATCTGCAGTTGGTGCTGCCTCTCTGGATTCCTTTCCTCCTGTACTTGATTCATTATCTGCAGGATCAGCTCAGTCCCAGGGTTCGGCCCGAAGAAGGCTAGCTGTCCCTTAACTTCTCTCTGGAATTCCGAGTCCTCGGATCCCCTGGACAAAGGAGCGGCTGATGCGCTCTGCTATGATGACGGCCTTGGACTTGTTGCTCGCCGTTCTCCCTCGAGCCTCCAGAAAGTCCTTCAGCATCGTTCTCTTAAGCAGCTTAAATTAAGTTAAGAGTGAATCAGACGGATTTTTATTAACGCACCAGGCCTTATATACACCTGGACCCCACAGGGTGTCCAGGGATAGAACAATGGGACACAGCCCTGGCGCCGCTGTGTCTGGAAGATAGGGATAAGATTAGTCTGACTCTCCTTCTCTCCCATACTACAGGGTTCCCATACAAACAGGAAACTTTTTACAAGGTTACACACATTATCCTTTGACACAATATATATCCCTGGATAGCTCTGGGGATGGGGAACACTTGGAGAAAATAGCACTCAGATCAGAGCTTGGGGTCCAGTGCAATCGTCAAGCGAAATACACCGGTGCGTGGCTTGTCTCCGATCCGAGGAGCAGTTCCATGGGCTTAATCGTGTTAGTCTGCCAGATTCGAATATGGCGCTTGAACTCGAGCTGTGCGTGGCCGGCCAATCAGCTTAGTCCAGGCGGCGTCTCAGGGATTGGACAGTTCAAAAGTAAACAACTGTAGCTCTCCTGCCGATTGGCTGGCACTTTTCTTCGGTGAACCAGCGGGTCAGGTGGAAACTTGTAGCCCGCCCAGGGCTCCATGAAACTGTGGCAAAACGTCCCTGGGTACTCGTGTCTCTCTCAGGAGGATATCTCCTCGTACGTAGCACCTAAGGGAGCGCTTTTCCCAGGGTGGAAAACAAAGGGGGAAAAGTACAACTGGGCCAAAGAGCACATTCCTGAGATGGGGCAAATAAACAGAATGGGGCAAACACGAGGAGGGGCTGTCCCTAACTGTCACAGTACCCTCGTTCATTTCCGAATTTTCTGAGAGTGGTAACCAGGAGTCACCCCTGCATTGGGATTATAATTGTCCAGTCAATCTTATTCCTGGAGCTAAACTGCCCAAATCTCGGTTGTATAATCTTTCGGAGCCCAAAAGAAAGGCTATGCAAGAGTATATCACCGAGAGCTTGGTGAAGGGTCATATCAGACCATCCAAATCCCCAGTGGCTGCTGGGTTGTTCTTTGTAAAAAAAAAATGAAAAGATGGTACCCTTAGACCATGTCTGGACCTCCGTGAGCTCAACCTGATTTCAGTCCGTGACCCTTCCTTTGATTCTGGATTTGTTTAGTAAAATTGTCGGTGCCAACGTGTTCTCTAAATTGGATCTGAGGGGGGCATATAATCTAGTAAGGATCAGGGAGGGGGATGAGTGGAAGACCGCATTTAATACCCCTGAGGGTCATTTTGAAAACCTGGCCAGGCCCTTTGGGTTAAACAACGCTCCAGCGGTTTTTCAACACTTTATCAATGACATCTTTCATCATCTGGTGGGGAGATTTGTTGTTGTATATCTAGATGACATACTAATTTATTCTCCAGACATGGAGACTCATAAGGATCATGTGAGACAGGTGTTACAGATCCTAAGAGAGAATAAATTGTATGCGAAGATGGAAAAATGTGTTTTTGCTGTTCAGGAAGTGCAATTCCTGGGTTACCTGCTCTCACCTTCAGGTTTTCGTATGGATCCCGAAAAAGTCTGTGCGGTGTTGGACTGGAATCGACCCGAAAATCTGAAAGTGCTTATGCGGTTTTTGGGATTCGCCAACTACTACCGTAAATTCATCTTGAACTATTCGACTGTGGTTAAACCTTTAATAGACATGACTAGGAAGGGGGTTGATTTCTCTGTTTGGTCTGAGGCGGCATTACAGGCCTTTTCTGCTGTGAAGGAATGTTTTGCTTCAGCCCCTATTCTGGTTCAACCGGACGTGTCTCAGCCATTCATTGTAGAGGTTGACGCATCCGAGGTAGGGGTGGGAGCAGTTTTGTCGCAAGGTCCTTCACCTAGTAAATGACGCCCATGTGCTTTTTTCTCTAAAAAAAAATTTGACTGCTGAAAGAAATTATGATGTCGGTAATAGGGAATTGCTGGCCATTAAGTTGGCTTTTGAAGAATGGTGTCATTGGTTGGAAGGAGCAATTCATCCTATTACGGTAATTACTGATCACAAAAATGTGTCTAACTTTAGTCGGCTAAACAACTGAATCCAAGGCCGGCCAGATTGTCGCCGTTTTTCCCCAGATTTAACTTTATTGTCACCTACCACCCTGGGGTTAAGAACGTCAAGGCGGATGCTTTGTTGCGCAGCTTTCTTGGGGGGGTGATTCTAAAGATACTAGTCCTATTTTGTCTGAAGGGGTAGTCATATTTGCCCTATATCCTGATCTTGAGGCTAAGGTGTTGGAGGCCCAAGAGAATGCTCCGTACTCTTGTCTCCAGGGACATTGTTTGTTATTACAGATTTCCGTCATAAGGTATTTGAGGAACATCACTGTACTCTTGGCTGGACACCCACTGTCGATCTCATCTCACACAGATTTTGGTGGCCAGGGCTGCCTAATTGTGTTGAGGACTGTGTCAGCCTGTTGTACCTGTGCTTGTGCTAAGGTGACATATACTCGGCCTTCTGGATCTCTTCTCCTGTTATCCATCCCGTCCAGACCTTGGACGCATTTGTCCATGGACTTTATCACGGATTTACCGAATCCTTGGGGAAAAACCGTGATCCTGGTGGTAGTTGATCGGTTTAACAAAATTGCGCATTTTATATTATTGCCTGCTCTACCTAATGCCAAGATTCTTGCACAGGTGTTTGTCGATAACATTGTGAAACTACATGGCATTCATTCTTTTTGATCAGATAATTTTTATTATTGCTTTTTCAAGTAAATTTGTTATACAAGTACAGTAACAACCCTCCATCCCAACCTCTCCTCCATCCCTCCCCCCCTCCCCAAAGCACAGTCACTTAGAAGACGTTAGGTATGGTCCATAGCTGTAATTTGCAAGTCCATCTGAAGATATCACAGTCCATTCTTCTGAGACAGGGTAGATGACATCGAAGAGCTTCTGTGTTCCAAGCTATATCCACATAATGTTTCGGCACAAACATTCAGTCATCATCCACCATCCCATATCTCATCACTCTCATACGCATACATCTTTCACCCCTAGCACTCCATTCAAAACCCACAGCCCCACTCTAAGACAGATGATAATGTGAAATCCACGAGGACCAAATCGTTTCAAATTCTTTTATCGAGTTCCTTTTCAAGTAAACATACTCCTCCAACTTAACTAGTGCGTGCACCCTACCCACTACTTCCTGACCAGTGGGAGCTAACTCATCAATCCAATGAAATGCTATGTATTTCCTTGCTTGATACAATACTCTCATAACAGCCACCTTCTTTTTCAGCATGTTCCTTGGCACTTTCACAAAGCCTAGTAAGCAGGTCAGTGGGTTGACCTCTAGGCCTACTTGAAAAACCTTATTTATAAGTTCCACTATCTCAATCCAATACCTCCTCAAGCGTGGGCAGTTCCACGCCAAATGAATCAAGTTTGCACTCATGGAATTACAACGTGGGCATACATCATCCCCCCTATAGCCCATTTTCAATAGCAATGCAGGTTTTCTATAAACCCTATGTAGGAGATACAGTTGAGAGATCATATAAGACTCGTTGGTAAGTCAGTGAGAATTTCTTCCCATTTCTCCTCAGTCAGATCCTCAATATCCGTCTTCCATTTCTCATATAACTTTAGTGAGTTGGACTTATCAACTTCCGCCCTGAGTGTGTTGTAATAAAGGGATATCACTCCACTAGTGGTCCCTGCCCTTACAGTATAATCAATGATAGAACATCTGGATGCCTGCCGGATCTTCCCCTTTTTCTCCTGAGTCTGAATAGCATGCCTCAGCTGTAAATATACATAAAAATATCTATGAGGGATATTAAATTCCTGTCTCAACACTTCAAAACTCTTCAATGACTTGTCCAACAATTGAGCCATCTTACCCAATCCGTTTTGTTCCCATTGCTGCACTCCACTAACCTTGTTTAGCTCAGGGTACAGGCAATTAGGCCATATAGGTGTATGGGCAGTATACCCATTAATACTCAACCTTTCTTTAGTTTTCCACCAAATTTTATGTATCATGTATATCAACGGATATTGAGCACCTTGAGAATGAAATGATCCATCCTCCAAAGCCGACAATAAGCAAGTACGGTGTATCAAATGCTAAATAATACGACCCGAATTGTTCAATTGAGACTCATCCACCCATCCTCTGAGATGTTGTAGCTGGGCTGCAATATAATAAGACCAGGGGTCTGGTACCGCCAAACCTCCTTGTGTTTTAAGTCTCTGAAGGGTTGAAAGTTTAATCCTAGGCACACCTCCCCTTCATATTAAATCTCTAAATACTGCGTTAACAGTGTTAAAGAACCTAAGCGGGATCCAGATCGGTGCATTATGGAGGAGGTATAGAAGTTTCGGCATTAGTATCATTTTCAAGAGATTGACCCGACCTATTACCGACAAAGGCAATTTGCTCCAGGCCTGTATTTTTTTCCGAAATTCACCTAGCATGAGTGCTAGATTCAAACGTTCATAGTCACCTAAATTTGTAGTTACCCACACTCCTAAATACTTTAAGGATGACACCACTTGCAGCCCTCCTGTATCTGGTGGAGACCTATCATTATTACTACTTAAGGGTAATAAGGTGGATTTTGACCAATTAATGACTAACCCAGACATATTTCCAAATTGATTAATGATTGCCATTGCAGCAGAAAGGGACCGCTCCCAATCATCCAAGAATAAAAGCAAGTCATCGGCATACAGAGCCACTTTTTCTATTCTAGGTCCATATTGAAGACCCTTGACCGCAGCGGCCATTCTCAGAGCTTCCGCCAAGGGCTCCACCGCCACCGCGAAAAGTAGCGGTGACAGTGGACACCCCTGTCTCGTACCTCAAAAGAGCATAAATGGGTCAGATAAATCACCATTAACCCTCACCGCCGCTCTGGGGCATGCATACAGTAGTTGAACCCATGAAATAAACTGAACTCCAAAACCCATTTTCTAGAGTACCAACCATAAATAACGCCATTCCACGCTATCAAACGCCTTGGCTGCATCAAGAGATGCGACCGCCGCGGTCGAGGCGCGGACACAAGTTGCTTGAATGTTCAGAAACAGACGTCTGATATTAACCGCAGTCGACATATTGGGCATAAAGCCTGCTTGATCCTGACATATTAAGGTGGCTATCACTGAGTTCAGACGATTCGCTAATACCTTTACTAAGAGCTTAATATCAACTGGGAGTAAATAAATGGGCCTATAAGATTCAGCTTCAAGTACATCTTTACCTGGTTTAGGCAGGAGTGCAATGACCGCTTCATTCATGGAGTCAGGGAGTCGACCCCGCTGCTTGGCATCATTACAGACCTCAAGGGAGGAGAATGTCAGAATAGCGTTTGTATACCTCGAACGGCAAGCCATCCCTGCCTGGGGCCTTATTATTGGACATTGTGCCTAATGCTACCTCTAGCTCCTGAACAGTAATTGGGCCATCTAACAGCGCCTTATGTTCACTTGATAGAGTAGATAACTTTAGGGGTTAGAAAAAACTTGTCAATTTCCGCATCCATAACTTTTAGCCTAGATTTATATAGTGTGGAGTAAAAGGAATACATGACCTGGAGCAAATGAGGTGGTTCCTTTTGGATAACACCGTGCAAATCCCTCAAGGCTGCAATGTACATAGACTGTAGCTGAGCTTTAGATACCAATGCCAAAAATCTACCTGCTCTCTCCCCTTCCTCATAGAAGGCTTGTTTTTGAAAAAATTGTTTGTTTTTTGCCTGCACCAATAACCTGTCATTCAATTTTTGTTGGGATTCTTTCCATTTATCTCTAGTATCATCATGTGGTTGCAAAATATATTCCGCCTCTGCCGCTTCCAGTTCCAAAATTAACTTCCTTGTGTGTCCCCTAGATTCTCTCTTTTTCCTATTGACTTCCGCCATAAGCAGACCCCTCAAGAACGCCTTCATAGTCTCCCACACTACTGACTTAGTTGCAGACGGTAAATTAATCTGGAAGAATTCCTTAAGTTTTTTACCAATTCCGCCAGCATCAGGTAGGAGAGGCAGCCAGTAAGGATTAAACTTCCAACCCCCACCACTATGACTACGTGTTGCACGGAAGTCAAGCACTGCAGTCACCGGAGAGTGATCCGAAACTCTGCGTGGCAAATACTGGATTTCCCCTACGTACTGACCCATAAGAGCATTCCCAATAATTAGGTCAATTCTGGATAAAGAATTATATGTGCTAGAGCAGCGAGAAAACTGCTTCACTGATGGGTTTTTCAACCTCCAAAAATCTAGCATCATAGCTTCTTGCATCAGAATCCCAAAAGGTGTCATTCCATTCGTTTGAGGAGTTTGACCCGCCCCCATTTATCCAAATTATAATCAAAGACATTATTGAAGTCCCCCCATTAATAAAACCAGGACATCAGGTACATGCGCTATAAACTGTAGTATATCTTTAAGTACCACCGGTGAGTATGGCGGCGGGATGTATACACCCACCAGGACACATGTAGTTGCATAGATCACACAGTGTAAACATACATATCTCCCCTCTTTGTCCACTTTTTTAGTAATGCAAGTAAACGCAATTGATCTGTGTATCAGGAGACTCACCCCCCTTGCATAGGACGAGAAAGTAGAATGGTAGCAGTATCCTGCCCACTTAGGAGTAAGCAATTGAATCTGGTCCGAGGTAAGTTGAGTCTCCTGTACGCAACAAATCAATGGTTGATGCTGATTCAAGCAGTCCATAACCGCTCGCCTTTTAATGACATCCTTAATCCCCCTTACATTCCAGCTAAGAACATTAACCTTCCCCGCCATACTCAAATATCCAGAAATGTGTAAATCTAGCTCCCAGATTAATAGCACTAGGAGAGCAAATACAGCAGTAAGTCATATCATACTCAGACAGTAGACCAATACCTGCATTTTCATATACAGTGCGTGCATTTAGGTTAAACAAAACATCTCCCCCACCCCCCTCCCCAAAAATTCCCCATCCAAACATTTAAAGCTATTACTCAACACCGCGGCCACCTCAATAACGGGTCCCATTATAACACCTAAATAAGGCCTGTGGGAAGAAACACTACCCGCTATTAAAGTAAGTCGAGTGCCTAAAATTTCTCTCTTGTCACTTGGAGAAAAGAGTAAAGTATACCCAGAAACAAACGTGGGTACGTAACCAATAAGACACTCCTTGTGCCCTTAAACGCCTCTTCACATCTGCAAATCTGGCCCTTCGCTTCTGGACTTCTTGTGAATAATCCGGGAAGAGTGCTACTTTATGACCATCAACCGACAGGTCAGGTTTATCCCGCGCTTTCCTTAAAATATTGTCCCGGTCTCTGAAGTGCAGGATCTTGATCAGGACTGTTCTGGGTGGGGCACCTGGCGGTAATGGACGCGTAGGGACCCTGTGAGCCCTTTCCACAGCAAATAAAGGAGTTAAAACATCTGCGCCAAAGTTCTCCCTTAGCCGGGATTCAAAGAATTCTGACGGGTTTCCTCCTTCCACTTTCTCTGGTGCCCCCACCACCCGTACATTATTCCAGCGGGATCGGTTTTCGAGATCATCCTGCTTTGCAGCAATAATGTCCAATCTCATAGAATAGTCCCTCACATTCGTAGTCAGAGGCGCCATGGCGTCCTCCATTTCTCCCATCAGACCCTCCAAGGCAGTCATGCGATCAGCCAATTTTCGCATATGATGCCGCACTATGGAGACATCCTCCTTAATGGCCCCCACCTGCATGGTAAGTGTGTTAAGCGACTTGCCACATCTAGTTATAGCCTGCATGACATATTTTAAAGTCGGTTTCTCCGAATCAGAGTCAGGCGTTTCTGAGGGCAGACAATCGCTCACATCAGCTAGAGCGCCAAATCAATTTGAACGGGCCGCCGAAATACTATGCGGATCAGGTCCTTCAGTGTCAGAGTCCCCATCAGACAGGTCTCTCTTAGCCATTGACTTTCTCGTAGTACCTTTCCCAGGGGCTGTAGTTGATAGCATATTTCTCCAGCTTAGCCACCGCTTCTTTCTGAAGCTCCGTGACGCGGCCTGAGCGTCCAGGAGTGGCGCCAGCGCCATCTTGGCTCTCCTTCTCCAACCCTCTCTGCTCCTTCCTGCGGGTCATAATGCTCGGATGCAGTCTCCCCACCAGTGCAGGGGGGTTCTCTAACGTCCTACCGACAAGGTATACTCAGGATAAGCTCAAATCCAGGAGCCTGCCAGGATAAAATAGCCGAGGTAGCGGAGGAGCTCTGTGCCGCACGTCCGCTCATATACTCCGCTAGGCCACGCCCCACATGGCATTCATTCTGATGTGGTGTCTTATCGGGGGACTCAGTTTGTTTCCAGATTCTGGAAAGCGTTCTGTACTCGACTGGGGGTACAACTGTTCTTTTCATCGGCTTTTCATCCTCAGTCGAGCGGACAGACGGAGCGCTCCAATCAGAATATGGAGACTTACTTGAGATGTGTTGTTTCGGAGAACCAGGAGGAGTGGTCTTCATTCTTGTCGTTAGCTGAGTTTGTCATTAATAACCATAGACAGGAGTCCTGATAAGTCGCCGTTTTTTGGGGACAACAGGTATACCCGTGTGGCTGACAGGAGATGTATGAATGGTACGGACCTGAGAGTGGATGATTCTGTGTGGCTGTCCACAAGAAACATTAAGCTTAAGGTACTTTCTTGGAAGTTGGGCCTAAGATTTATTGATCCATATAAGATTACTGCCATTGTTAACCCTGTAGCCTTCCGTCTTGAACTTCCTCATTCTTTGTATTTCATAAGTCGTTGTTGAAGAAAAGTGTCGAACCGTTCTCCTTGCCTACCACTCCTGTCATGGAGGATGGTTATTTACAATTTCAAATCAGCAGGATTGTGGACTCCCGAATTCTCCTTAGATCCCTCCAGTAACTTGTCCACTGGAAGAGTTACGGACCAGAGGAGAGGATATGGGTTCCAGCGGCCGATGTTAATGCGAATCGTCTGGTGAAGGCCTTTCACAGAGCCCATCCTGATAAGGTCGGTCTTGGGTGCCTGGAGGTCACCCGTAGAAGGGGGGGTACTGTCACGGTCCCTCAGGTGACTGTCAGGAAATCAAGGAGATTGGCTGAGCGTGGAGGAATCTAACAGCCTCCTTGATTTCTCTTGATTCAGTGTTGATAGGGTTAATGACCACTCCCCTTTTCTCAGCTGTTGCTCAGTGTCATCACTTCTACCCTGTATAGTCTCACCCCACCCTTCTGACTATGCGGTTGATAGCTTCATTTGGGTTTGGCTGAGCTGGTGGGAGATTGTCACCACCAGACATCTGAGAAGCTCTGACAGACGTCCTTCAGAACCTCCTCCTTGAGGTTCCTTCTGTTTTGCTTTCATTTTCTCATCTCGTTAGCCTCTCTCAGCTGTCATGTAGTTGCACTGATTGCATCCATTTAAATCCGTTCCCATACTGCATCACTTTGCGGTTTATACAACTTCCTGAAGTGTGTGCATGTTGGATGCTACTACTGAGTCTTCTACAGATAAGTTTTGTTCATTCATTTGTATTTTCCTGTTTGCTGGATCCCAGGTGACCCTGACTCCCTCCGTATCAAGTGTAGGGAGCCGGTAGTCGTGTCCCCTCACTATTATAGGGTGTTCAGGTGTTATACGGTCGAGGAACGAGGATATGCGATCATCTACCATTGAGATGTTTGCATAGGCTGAGCAGTTAGGGAGAGAGCCAGGTCTGTTGCAGGGCTATCCCTTTGGTTCCTTAGTTTTGGATCCAGTCAGTCGGATCTTCTTTTTGTGTCTTCTAGTTTTCTGTACACCTTCCATGACAGAGATCCTCTCTGGTGTTCCTGTTCTTCCATCTCTACAGAAGTTGTGTTGCGTTTCTTTGTATTTGTTATATTCCCTGTTGTTGCATCTGGGCAGAGACAGAGAATTTCATTCGTCCATCTGGGGAGGAATGGGTTGTCTCTGGTCCTATACTTATTCCAGGGACTTATAGGGAAATCAGGGCCTAGGTATCCTACTTATGAATATTCCTACCTTCAAGGCCTATTCATATTGATAGCTAGTCAGGGCCCAGATTAGGGTTGTCTAGTAGGTGACCTGTTTCTTCCCTAGTTTCTAGGCCCAGTTACTGTTTCCCTTCCCTCCTGTGCTCAGTGTAGAGTCACCCCCCCCCCCCTGATCGGGACAGTGAGATTTTGGCAAGACTGTAGGTGAATGTGTTGATACAGGCCTAGCAGGTACATAAAAGGGGTTTAAGACGGCTGAGCCTGCGAGACCCCAGTATTATCACTTACTACACCTTTTGCAAAAGTGGCTACAGCCTGATGTGCTGAGTCCCACGGCTATGCTGGATAGACTATTGGCTGACATATTCTGGAGGGCACTGCCACCCCCACTCCAGCAGTGGATCGGCCTGGTATCTCCTGGAAAAGGCCCATCTGTATGAGCCAATGAAATTTCCCTGGGGGTTCCCCCTATGGCCCGGACCCAGTTAATCTGCTGGGGGTGTCAGGAACCTGGCCACACCAGAGCTGAGTGTCCTCATTGGGTTGAGCCCATATATGCTAGGAAACTGTGTGCCACAGGTACCCCGAGGCTCTAGACCACTTGTGCCAGGTGGAAGTGGGAGACTCAAGCGGAGGCGCTGCTGTACTCAGGGAGCTTGGTGACCATGGTAAGGGCTACCCTGGTGCAGTCCGCTGAGTATACTGGCCGGAAAGTTGGGGTGATGTGCATTCATGGAGAATTGAAAGACTACCCCACCACGCTAGTGTCTCTAACCACGGTGGCCATCAGGTGGACCCACGAAGTGGCAGTCGCCACAAAACTCCACTATGAACTCATAATAGGGAGAGACTTTCAAGGTCTCCCTGCCCTATGGCCGGTTGTGAGAGTTAAGCATACCCCTGAGACAGGAATAAACCCAGGAGATTGGCCTTGTTCAGGGGGAAGGTCAGAACCCTGGGAACCTGAGGCCGAAAGGCTAGCAGTAGGGTTGACCGCAACTTCGGTGGAAGAGGGGGAGACAACCCCATATAGGGTAATGGTTGGAGACGTGGAGGAGTTGCCACCGGGTCCTGGGTTGGCAAACCACAGCGTCTCCGGGGAGGATTTCGGAACAGCTCAACGCCGAGACCCATCCCTATCCCGGGCCTGGGAGAATGTGGTAATACTTGATGATGTACCTTAACAACCTGGGGCCGAGTTGATGTTTCCCCGTTTTGTGGTCCACCAGAATATGCTATATCGGGTAAACCAGCTGCGGGGTGAACCTGTTGAACAGTTGGTAGTGCCCGGGGCATATTGAAAACTCATGTTAAAATGAGCCCACCAACATGTTCTCGGGGGTCATCTGGGACTGCAGAAGACACAGGACCAGATACTACAACTGTTTTACTGGCCCAGTGTCTTTAGAGAGGTGGATGACTTTTGTAAGTCTTGCCCAACCTGCCAAACTACTAGCTCCCAGCAACTGTTCCCTAGTCCCTTATTGTCCCTCCCGATTATCGAGGTACCATTTGAGAGAATCGCTTTGGATCTCGTAGGCCTAGTACCGAAGTCCGCTAGGGGGCACCAACACATCTTGGTCGTCCTGGACTACGCCACTCGGTACCCGGAGGCGGTGCCACTGCTACATACATTGACCAAACTCATAGCAAAAGAGTTAATGGAGATGCTTTCCCGTGGGGATACCCAAAGAGGTTCTGACTGACCAGGGGACTCCTTTTCTGTCCAAGGTCATGCAGGAGCTCTGTAAGTTGCTGAATATCAAACAGATACAGACATCCGTCTATCACCCGCACACTGACGGCCTACTAGAAAGGTTTAATCAAGCGTTAAAAACTATGTTAAAACGAGTAGTAGCTAAGGATGGAAAGGACTGGGACCTCCTTCTTCCCTATCTTATGTTCGCAGTGGGAGAAGTGCCCCAGGCCTCTAATGGGTTCTCGCCCTTCGAACTACCATATGGCAGACATCCACGTCGTCTGTTGCACATAGCCAAAGAGGCATGGGAGCAACAAACCACACCATATTAAAGTGTTGTTGAATACGTCACCCAGATGCATGAACGTATGGAAACCGTGTTGCCGTTGGTAAAGGAACATATGGGGGCAGCTCAGTGAGCTCAAAGTCGCGTGTATAATCGGCAGGCTCAGGTCCGGATCTTTAACCTGGGAAATCGGGTTTTGGTTCTGGTACCGACAGTGGACAGTAAGTTACTGGCTAGGTGGCAGGGACCCTATGTGGTACTTGAAAAGGTTCGAGAAGTAAACTACAAGGTACACCAGCTAGGGCGGTGGAAACTGGAGCAGGTGTACCATGTGAATTTACTCAAACCGTGGAAGGATAGGGAGACCAGTACTGACGATAGCCCGTAGCTGAGTTTTCTAAGGGGAGAGGTTCTGGCCCCTAAGTCTTATATAAGGGAAGCGGTTGCCACAGTGAAGATTTCTGACAGCCTCTCCTCTAAACAGACTCAGGAGGCCAGGGAGTTCGTCAGCAGGAACACGGATGTTTTCTCCGACCTCCCTGGATGCACTCCATAATCTAGCATAACTGAGCCTCAGGACAAAATCCGGTTAAACGATACCGGGTATCCGACGCTCGGCGACATCTCTGAGAAAGTACAACTAATTCTACAACTAGACGTCATCGAGGAGTCTAGAAGTGAGTGGGCCCGCCCTATAGTACTGATACCCAAACCGGACGGGACATTGCGGTTTTGTAACAATTTTTGAAAATTAAACGAAGTATCTAAGTTCGACGCGTATCCCATGCCCTGGGTAGACGAGCTGATTGATAGGTTAGGATAAGCCCGGTATTTTTCTGTTTTGGACCTCACCAAAGGGTACTGGCGGGTACCCTTAATGGAGGCTGCCAAAGAGAAAACGGCCTTCATCACAACGGAGGGGATGTACCAGTATACGGTGTTACCCTTTGTTCTGCATGGCACCCCCGCCACTTTCCAAAGGCTAATGGACATTGTGCTGCGACCACATCGTCGGTATGCTTCGGCTTACCTGGTCAATATTGTCATCCATAGTACCAACTGGGAAAGTCACCTGCCCAAAGTGCAGGCTGTAGTAGACTCCCTTTGAAAAGCTGGACTAACCGCTAACCCATAAAAATGCACGATAGGGTTAGAGGAGACAAAATACATGGGGTATGTCATTGGGCGTAGAGTGATCAAACCCCAAATAAACAAAATAGAGGCGATAAGAAATTGGCCCCGACCTGTCACCACTAAACAAGTAAAGTCGTTCCTAGGAATGATAGGCTATTACATGAGATTTGTTCCCCACTTTGCCACTATGCAGCAGATGAAGGAGAATCATGTCTTCTGGGGCTGCTGGACCTCAGTGCAGCTTTCGATACAGTACACCATCAAACTCTGCTCACTCGTCTCACAGAAGTAGCTGGAGTCGCGGACTCGGATCTACCCTGGTTCGCATCCTTCCTGAAGAACCGATCTCAGAAAGTGAAATTAGAAGCGTTCATTTCAGAAGCACATAAAATCACATGCGGAGTCCCTCAAGGATCACCCCTGTCGCCCGTGCTCTTCAACATCTACCTCCGACCACTCCTCAAAATCATCAGCAACCAGGATCTGCTCTATCATTTCTACGCTGATGACACTCAACTTTACTTATGCATCACTAACAAAAAAGACCAATATCACGCCCTGGAAATCTGCCTCTCATTGATCAACGATTGGATGACTGAGAGCTCCTTCAAACTCAACGGTTCCAAAACAGAACTCCTCTTCCTCCATGCAAACCGAAACAAAAACCATAGCACGACATGCACGCCACCCACTATTCTCGGATAAACCATCACTCCCAGCACCAAAGCCCAAAGTCTTGGAGTCATCTTGGACGCAGCAGCAGTAGTTGGAACAACTATCAATTCCCGACTCGACTACGCAAACTCCCTCTACTTAGGACTTCCTAAATCCCAAATTTCACGTTTACAAGTCGTCCAGAACACAGCCGCCAGACTGATAACGGAAAAAAAAAACTGGGAATCTATCACCCCGTCCCTAAGGACCGTTCATTGGCTACCCGTGAAAGATCGGATCACATTCAAGAACCTCTGCCTCACCCACAAATGTACACAAGAGAAAGCCCCCCAATACCTCTGCAACAAAATAAAGCACTACACCCCAGGTCACTCCCTCCGGTCAGCTAACTAGAACCTCCTCCATATCCCCACGACCCGTTACAAATCAAAAGGCGAACTAAGGTTCGCAGTCCAAGGACCCCGGCTATGGAACACCCTACCCGCAAAGATCCACTCAGAAGAAAATCATCTGGCCTTTAGGAAGAAGCTTAAGACCTACCTCTTCTAAAAGCACAGGCAGAAAATGGCTGCAAAAGCGCCTTGAGGCGATTCAGTTCACAATTGTAGCGCTATATAAGTTATTCATTCATTCACTATAGCCATGCCCTTGACAGAGCTCTTAAAGGGATGAAAATCAGTGATGGTTCACTGGGATAAGCGGGCAGAAGAGGCTTTTTCCACTTTGAAGTCTGCCCTGTGTGGGTTACCGGTTTTGATGACGCCCGACTTCAATAGGGAGTTCGTGGTACAGACAGATGCCTCCGAAGTAGGCCTCGGTGCTGTACTCTCTAAGGAAGTCAAAAGGGAGGAGCATTCCATTGTCTTTTTAAACCGCAAGCTCATCCCAGCCGAAACCAGGTATAGTATAGTGGAGAGAGAGTGCCTGGCTATCAAGTGGGCACTCGAGTTTCTCCGCTAATATTTGTTGGGGAGAAAGTTCCGCCGGGTGACTGACCACTCCCCTCTCAAGTGGATGAGCCAGGCCAAAGAGAGAAATTCCCGAGTCACCAGGTGGTTCCTGTCCTTACAGAACTTTAAGTTCTCCGTGGAACACAGGGCAGGCCGGCTGCAGGGAAACGCGGATGCCCTGTCCCGGGTATACTGTATGGCAGATGTTCACCCCCTGAGGATTGAACAAAGGAAGCAGGTATGTAAGAAGGTACCTGGAATCATCGTGGATAGAAGGTAGGTGTCGCCGGTATTTTATGTGTCAGCAGCAGCTATTGCTAATTGACACATTGAGATTTAGCATGGCTGTCATAGCTGATCCGAGATGGCTCTTACTGGGAGTAGTCAAAGTGCTGGGTGGGTGACTACTCCCCATGTTCCAGGCCGGGTTTTGCCAGGCATAAAAACCAGCCAGCACTGCCAGGTGTGAATTTACCTCCCTCTGACAGTGGGGCTCAGGAGTCTGTGTGCTGTGAACTGAGGGCTGTGCTTTTATTTTAGGTTTGAGCTGGGCTGGAGGACTCAGGCCTCTCTAAAGGCGAACAGGCTGCCTATGGACTTGATGAGGCTGAACTGCTAACAGGGTGTGAATTAACACCCAGGAGAAAAGGTGACTTTTAATGGACTTTCCTTGTGTGTGAACAAACACCAAACACCTGCGTTTTATGATACAGCTTATCTGCATTTTGTTATACACCAATGTGTGAATAAACACCGCAGTTTGATTCAAGAACTGTGTACTTTGCCTCTATACTGCATCCGCTAGTCCTGACTACCAGAGTGAATTCACACAGTAGTTAAAACAGAAAAATATGTATTCAGACAATTGTCAATGCAATAATCACCCCAATCCAGAACCTGTCTAGCTTGCCAATCGATGGTTGGATTGTGCTTGCTTAACCACGATAAACCTAGAACCACCGGAGCAGGGAGACCCTCCAACACAAAACACAAGATAAATTCTTGATGAAATTCACCCACTCTTAGGCTACATGCACACGACCGTATGTGTTTTGCGGTCCGCAAATTGCGGATCCGCAAAAAAAAGGATGACGTTCCGTATGGCATCCATTTTTTTTGCAGATCCGTTTTTTTGCGGATCCATTGTAATAATGCCTACCCTTGTCCGCAAAGGTTCACCCCGGCCCCACTGTCTATAAACACCTCAATCCCCACAGTTTTTTAGTCTAGCTCCACCTCAGCAGTCAGGAGAAATTGGGTACTACCAGTCAAAGACAAATGCACATTTTCTGACTCTCCTCTCACCCCTCCAAGAGTCAGATGGGAATTAAATGTCCCTCTTTTTTCTTTTTGCCGTTGAATGTATGGACATACTCTGATAAAATGTCCCTTCTGTCCGCAGAAAAAACACACTCCCTTCCTATTACCAATATGCTTAAAAGCGGATCCAGGAGTAGCTCCCCCTAATTGCATGGGTTCATCCCCAAACATAAACCCAGGAGTAGCTGCAACTAAAGTGTCAGAGGAGGACGATGCATCATGTGATAGTACTTCCTGAGAGTGGGGCCCCTAGATCTCTCTCTCTCAGGCATCTATCAATGCATATAGCTAGAGACATAGCAGCCTCCAGAGACACTGGGGTTTCATGAAAGGCCAAACCGTCCTTCAGCCTCTTTGATAACCTTTGCCAAAATTGGCTACGGAGGGCAGGATCGTTCCACTCTATATCCGTAGCCCACCTCCTAAACTCAGAGCAATAAATCTCAGTGGAACGATCACCCTGGCGAAGGCCACACAGCTTGGTTTCAGCTAGAGAGGTCCGATCCGGATTATCATAGATAAGAACCAAAGCATCGAAAAATGTATCTACTGGCCGGAGAGACTGCCATCCGGTCGGCAGAGAATAAGTCCATGACTGCGCATCCCCCTTAAGCAAGGAAATAACCACACTGACTCTCTGTTTCTCATCCCCAGATGAGTTTGGACGTAGCCTAAAATATTGTTTCAACGCCTCCCTAAACAAAATGAAATTATCACGTCCCCCAGAAAATCTGTCCGGGAGGGCAATTTTAGGCTCCAGGTGGCTGCACACAAAGAAACAAAAAATGATGGTTTGGGCGGTTTATAATGTCACGCTTCAGTGTGGGAGGGAAACACCACACACTGAGCATAGGAAGGAGGGGAACAGGGAATCAGGCCTGAGAACTAGGGAAGGAAAAGTGACACCTCCTAGTGAAAACCCTAACCAAAATCCTGATTGACTACCAGTATGAACAGACCCCAAAGGTAGGTGAGTTCATACGCAGTAATACCTAGAGTCATATCAAGCCCTATAGGACCCTGGTACTAATGACAGGGATGAGACTACCTGCTCCTCCAAAAGGAAGGACGAACAGGAGTCTCCTTCAGGTCTAATACAAATAGGGAAATGCAACAGAACCCAAACAAAATACAAAAGGGAAAGGAAAGACAATTTCAAAGGAGCAATGGAAGAACTAATAACTCGGAAAACATGTCAGATCAAACCACGTGTTGCCAGTCTCACAGATCTCCTGCCACCTGTTGCGGGAAGGTCCGTGACACCTCCCTCCCCCTCCTGACTGACATGGTTAGGCAAGATGACTATACAGGAACTTGACCCTGTCAATAAGGAGAGGAAGGAGTTTGCAGAGAAAGCAGGAGGAGCAAGGGTACACAGAGTGGTTTAGGCTTGCCTCTCATGCACTAAGGCTACTTTCAAACTTGCGTTCGAAGCGGATCCGTCTGGTATCTGCACAGACGGATCCGCACCTATAATGCAAACGATGGTATCTGTTCAGAACGGATCCGTCTGCATTATATTTCTGAAAAAAATCTAAGTCTAATTGTTAATCAGACGGATCCGTCCTGACTTTGCATTGAAAGTCAATGGGGGACGGATCCGTTTGAAATTGCACCATATTGTGTCAACGTCAAACGGATCCATTCCCATTGACTTGCATTGTAAGTCTGGACTGATCCGTTTGGCTCCGCACGGCCAGGCGGACACAAAAACGCTGCAAGCAGCGTTTGGGTGTCCGCCTCCTGAGCGGAACGGAGGTGAAACGGAGCCATACTGATGCATTCTGAGTGGATTTGCATCCACTCAGAATGCATTGGGGATGTACGGATCCGTTCAGGGCCGCTTGTGAGAGCCTTCAAACGGAACTCACAAGTGGAACCCCGAACGCAAGTGTGAAAGTAGCCTTAAAGGGGTTGTCCGAGTTATTTTTTTGTTCTTTGTATGTTTCTAACTAATCAAATGTAATGGCTTTACCATGCACTTACTTCATCTACAGTGGCTGCTTTCTCAGATTTCACTGATGGTCACATGACCTGTGATGTCAGCTTCTCTCCCTGCTCTGATAATGTTTTATGCACAAGCCTGAGATAGCAGATATGTGTCTGTACACAAGATGTCACTGTGTTGGCCACGCCCCCTGCACTGCTGTCTGCTGCTTATTGCTCTCTCCCTGGTTTCTTCAGGAAAAACTTTAACCCCTTCAACAGCACAGACTCAGGGCCGAAGGCTTTACTGAGTAGCTGCAGGCAGTGAGGAGACAAATGCTAGGCACATGAGCTGACTGGAGCAGTTCTGCAGAGCATTGCACAAGCACAGGTATGGAGAAGTGTATGTATCATCGGTGTCATTTTACAGCTAGGACTTGTAGTTCTACACCTACAACATGCTGCTGAGTATCCCAGCAGGCAGACATGTCACTCAGTGAATACTTATTCACACCCTTTTTTTAGAGCAGGGGGAGGGGCAGAGTTATTGCAGGTAAACAAAGGGCCAGAAAAGAACCAGGGAAATGAGGAAATATAATTTTTTTTGCCTTAAACTTTCTTAGTTTAGTTATATATTGCTGCACATCAGATTTACAGTGCTATATTTTTTTTTTTTCATAACTCGGACTACCCTTTTTAACTGCCTACTTTGAGTACTTAAGGCACCTTTGCCTATGGGAATGTGCCTGAGCAATAGGTTCCTAGCTTGTTAGTTCCTGCAAAGGTCTGCTGTATCTGTTTGTCTGTTTACCGACTTCTGCCTGTTTCTTGGATTTTGACCCTCCACTGCCTGATCTAACCTCCATATTGACCCTTCGCTGCCTGCTCTGCCCTCGGATTGTTTATCAAATTGCGTGTGCTCTGCCTGCCACGACTGCAATTTTGCCTGACCCCTCAGTCCTCTGCACTGGGGCCTCACACAAAGACTACTCCAGGAGGTAGCTGCCTGATGGTTCCCCTGCAGTGAAGTCAGGGGTGAAAGCCAGGGGACTGCCTGGATCAACCCTTAGGAATAGCCCAAAGCCAAATCTGTTGGTAGAAACTGTGGTTCCATGCGCACTGCTAACCATGCCCTTTTTAACATGAGTTCTTAAACCCTTCCCACTCAGCAGCATACAAGTCTGTATGGTGTCTGTGCTGGCTGGCTCTTTAAAGATTGCACCCACTTGAGAGCACCATAAACACTGGTGGCTAATGTTTGCAATTGACGATAACGTTGATCACATATATTTAAGGCTACTTTCACATCTGCGTTTTCCTTTTCGGTTTTGAGATCTGGCATAGGGTCTCAAAATCAGAGGAAAACGCTTTATTTTTTTTCTCCTAATTCATTGTCAATGGGGACAAAAATTAACAAACCGGAAAGGAGTGCACCAGAATGCATTCTGTTTAGTTGCGTTCCCCTACTGTACACAAAACCACTGCAAGCAGCGTTTTTATGTGCGGCATGGGAAACTGAACATGCCAGATCCGACATCAAAAACCATATAAGTCAATGGTGCCTGATCTGTTTTTTTCTGACATGAAAAAGCCGGATCCGACGCCCATTGACTTACAATGGTATTTGATGCCGGATCAGGCATGTTCATTTTCAATATAATACAACCAGATCTGTTCTGAACGGATGCAGCCGGTCGTATTAATTCAAATGTATGCGTTTTCCTCTTGTTTTGAGACCCTCTGCTAGATCTCAAAACCGTAATGGAAAACGCAGATGTGAAAGTAGCAAGTGGCACTTATCATGTAGAGAAAGTTAATACAAGACACTTACTAATGTATTGTGATTGTCCATGTTGCCTCCTTTCCTGGCTGGATTTATTTTTACATCACATTGTACATGGCTCATTTTCATGGTTATGACCACCCTGTAATCCATCAGTGGTGGTCGTGCTTGCACACTATAGGAAAAAGTTCCAGGATCTCTGGTGGGCAAGACCATGGGAGCTAACATAGGCTGGTGTTTTTTTCTATAGTGTGCAAGCACAGCCACCACTGATGGATTGCAGAGTGGTCATAACCATGAAAACGAGCAGTGTATTAAGCAATTGAAAAATGAATACAGCCAGCAAAGGAAGGAATATAGATAATAACAATACATTAGTAAGTGGCTTGTATAAACTTTTTCTACATAATAGATGCCATATGCTGAAGACATCCAGCCTCAGATCAGACCCCCAATAGGCCCCCAGGTCTCAGATCAGCCCCCCCAGTCTCAGACATTTAAAATAAATAAATAAATAAACTTACCTCTCCAGCTCCAGACGGCAGTGCCTCTTGGCAGATTCACTTACCGTCCCTGGTCTTCTTCCTGCCACGCTGTATTGTGACCTGACAGCGCACAGCGTCAGGTCATAATGCGCGTCTACTGTACGTGTCAGGACACAGCGTGGGCAGTGCTCCAGACTAAAATAAATAAACAGGAGCCATTGGCTACTAAACTGAAAAATTTAGGAGCCAAATTAAATGTATATATAATATTATTTTTTTTAAAGACTTGGAGAAGATGAGACACAGGTCACAGTAATGAGCCAGCACTACATATAGGAGAATACAGCACCACATACCTCTTACATCCAGTGAAATCTCCTGTCAAGTAGACCTTCTCTTTCCTCTTCTCCTCCATTTGACCCAGACCTCCAGAAACGTTCATCTCCATAGTCATCTGTATCGCCGTCCTCAGGAGGCAGGGGAGGGAGAGGTGTGTCCCTTTTCCTTCCTCTGATAGGCTGCAGGCACTAGGCTGGCAGCCGATCAGAGGCCGGCGGAGGCGGCGCGATGACATCATCATGCCGCTTGAGCCGTACAGCGCGGGACACAGGCCGGAAGAGGCCTGCATCGCATTGCTGCCAAGGAGGTAAGTATAAGTGTTTATTTTTTTTGTGTACAATACTGGTGGCTACTGGCACATAATGGGGGTCTCTGGCTACTGGCACATAATGGGGGCTCTGGCTACTGGCACATAATGGGGGGCTTTGGCTACTGGCACATAATGGGGTCTCTGGCTACTGGCACATAATGGGGGGCTCTGGCTACTGGCACATAATGGGGGGCTCTGGCTACTGGCATATAGTGGGGGGCTCTGGCTGCTGGCACATAATGGGGGTCTCTGGCTACTGGCACATAATGGGGGGTTCTGGCTACTGTCACATAATGGGGCTCTGGCTACTGGCACATAATGGGGGGCTCTGGCTACTGGCACATAATGGGGGTCTCTGGCTACTTGCACACAATGGGGGTCTCTGGCTACTGGCACATAATGTGGGTCTCTGGCTACTGGCGCATAATGGGGGTCTCTGGCTACCGGCGCATAATGGGGGTCTCTGGCTACTGGCACATAATGGGGGGCTCTGGCTACTGGCACATAATGGGGGGCTGTCATTACTAGCACATAATGGGGGGCTGTCATTACTAGCACATAATGGGGGGGCTGTCATTACTGGCACATAATGGGGGGGCTGTCATTACTGGCACATAATGGGGGAGCTGTCATTACTGGCACATAATGGGGGGCTGTCATTACTGGCACATGATGAGGGGGCTGTCATTACTAGCACATGATGGGGGCTGTCATTACTGGCACATGATGGGGGGCTGTTATTACTGGCACATGATGGGGGGCTGTTATTACTGGCACATGATGGGGGGGCTGTTATTACTGGCACATTATTGGGGGCACTATAGGGGCATCTACTGAGGCCACAAAGAACGGTTATTTTATATGGGGGGGGGCTCTGTACAGTAGAGTTTTATACTGGGACACATTATGGTGGGTACTATGAGGAAGGGGGGAGAGGAGGACTATGGGGTCATCTACGGGGGGCACTAAGAAGGGGTATTTTATACTTGCAAATTATGGGGGACACTGAGGGCATCTACTGGGGCATTTTATACTGGTACATTATGGGGGGCACTAGGAGGAAGGGGAGAGAGGAGCACTATGGAGGCATTTACTGGGGGCACTATATAGGGGTATTTTATACTGGCACATTATGGGGGCACTATGGGGACATTAGCTCAACTGGGGGCATTACAAGGGGGTATTTTTTGCTTGGTGGGCTTTATTACTCCCCCATGGTATGACCCCCTAGTAGCAGCACCAGCCTCTCCCTGCTCTGCTATCCCTTTGCCCCTTCTCCAAATCCTTATTATGAAATCTTTCTCATTAGGATAAAACACAACATCAGCTCCACCGAGCTCCCGGCCAAAGTGTTGAAGTGGTGTCCGAGGTCCCCAAGGGCCAAGCCAAGTAATTGTAAGTTTTCATGTGAAATATGTTATACACATAAAGCCTACACTGTGCCACACAATATACAGTATACCTCTACACTGTGTAGTCTGTTCTATAAGCACCATTGTTTTGTGGCGGCAGACAGAAAATAATCTGGATGTGCCCTTCCTGAGACCAGGCTGTGGATCCGCCACTGACCTCCCCATCCTGGTGTCCCAACAATGTCATCCTGCTGCCATTCCTAATACTGTGCCCGTGGTGCTCCCCAATGCCCCAGGTACTATACTGCTAGAAAAAATAGCAACTATACTACAAACCGGATTCCCAAAAAGTTGGGACACTAAACAAATTGTGAATAAAAACTGAATGCAATGATGTGGAGATGGCAAATGTAAATATTTTATTTGTAATAGAATGTAGCTGAGAGATCAAACGTTTAATCCGAGTAAATGTATCATTTTAAAGGAAAAATACATTGATTCAAAATTTCACGGTGTCAACAAATCCCCAAAAAGTTGGGATAAGAGGCTGGAAAAAGTAAATTTGAGCATAACGAAGAGCTGGAAGACCAATTAACACTAATTAGGTCAATTGGCAACATGATTGGGTATAAAAATAGCTTCTCAGAGTGGCAGTGTCTCTCAGAAGCCAAGATGGGTAGAGGATAACCAATTCCCACAATGTTGCGCAGAAAGATAGTGGAGCAATATCAGAAAGGTGTTACCCAGCGAAAAATTGCAAAGACTTTGCATCTATCATCATCAACTGTGCATAACATCATCCGAAGATTCCAAGAATCTGGAACAATCTCTGTGTGTAAGGGTCAAGGCCGTAAAACCATACTGGATGCCCGTGATCTCCGGGCCCTTAAACGACACTGCACCACAAACAGGAATGCTACTGTAAAGGAAATCACAGAATGGGCTCAGGAATACTTCCAGAAACCATTGTCAGTGAACACAATCCACCGTGCCATCCGCCGTTGCCAGCTGAAACTCTACAGTGCAAAGAAGAAGCCATTTCTAAGCAAGATCCACAAGCTCAGGCGTTTTCACTGGGCCAGGGATCATTTAAAATGGAGTGTGGCAAAATGGAAGACTGTTCTGTGGTCAGACGAGTCACGATTCAAAGTTATTTTTGGAAATCTGGGACGCCATGTCATCCGGACCAAAGAGGACAAGGACAACCCAAGTTGTTATCAACGCTCAGTTCAGAAGCCTGCATCTCTGATGGTATGGGGTTGCATGAGTGCGTGTGGCATGGGCAGCTTGCATGTCTGGAAAGGCACCATCAATGCAGAAAAATATATTCAGGTTCTAGAACAACATATGCTCCCATCCAGACGTCATCTCTTTCAGGGAAGACCCTGCATTTTTCAACAAGATAATGCCAGACCACATTCTGCATCAATCACAACATCATGGCTGCGTAGGAGAAGGATCCGGGTACTGAAATGGCCAGTCTGCAGTCCAGATCTTTCTCCTATAGAGAACATTTGGCGCATCATAAAGAGGAAGGTGCAACAAAGAAGGCCCAAGACGATTGAACAGTTAGAGGCCTGTATTAGACAAGAATGGGAGAGCATTCCTATTTCTAAACTTGAGAAACTGGTCTCCTCGGTCCCCAGACGTCTGAGTGTTGTAAGAAGAAGGGGAGATGCCACACAGTGGTGAAAATGGCCTTGTCCCAACTTTTTGGGGATTTGTTGACACCATGAAATTCTGATTCAACATATTTTTCCCTTAAAATGGTACATTTTCTCAGTTTAAACTTTTGTTCCGTGATTTATGTTCTATACTGAATAAAATATTAGAAGTTGGCACCTCCACATCATTGCATTCAGTTTTTATTCACGATTTGTATAGTGTCCCAACTTTTTGGGAATCCGGTTTGTAGAAATAATGTCCCTATAGTGTCTACAGCAATTACAGGGAGTGCAGAATTATTAGGCAAATGAGTATTTTGACCACATCATCCTATTTATGCATGTTGTCTTACTCCAAGCTGTATAGGCTCGAAAGCCTACTACCAATTAAGCATATTAGGTGATGTGCATCTCTGTAATGAGAAGGGGTGTGGTCTAATGACATCAACACCCTATATCAGGTGTGCATAATTATTAGGCAACTTCCTTTCCTTTGGCAAAATGGGTCAAAAGAAGGACTTGACAGGCTCAGAAAAGTCAAAAATAGTGAGATATCTTGCAGAGGGATGCAGCACTCATAAAATTGCAAAGCTTCTGAAGCGTGATCATCGAACAATCAAGCGTTTCATTCAAAATAGTCAACAGGGTCGCAAGAAGCGTGTGGAAAAACGAAGGCGCAAAATAACTGCCCATGAACTGAGAAAAGTCAAGCGTGCAGCTGCCAAGATGCCACTTGCTACCAGTTTGGCCATATTTCAGAGCTGCAACATCACTGGAGTGCCCAAAAGCACAAGGTGTGCAATACTCAGAGACATGGCCAAGGTAAGAAAGGCTGAAAGACGACCACCACTGAACAAGACACACAAGCTGAAACGTCAAGACTGGGCCAAGAAATATCTCAAGACTGATTTTTCTAAGGTTTTATGGACTGATGAAATGAGAGTGAGTCTTGATGGGCCAGATGGATGGGCCCGTGGCTGGATTGGTAAAGGGCAGAGAGCTCCAGTCTGACTCAGACGCCAGCAAGGTGGAGGTGGAGTACTGGTTTGGGCTGGTATCATCAAAGATGAGCTTGTGGGGCCTTTTCGGGTTGAGGATGGAGTCAAGCTCAACTCCCAGTCCTACTGCCAGTTTCTGGAAGACACCTTCTTCAAGCAGTGGTACAGGAAGAAGTCTGCATCCTTCAAGAAAAACATGATTTTCATGCAGGACAATGCTCCATCACACGCGTCCAAGTACTCCACAGCGTGGCTGGCAAGAAAGGGTATAAAAGAAGAAAATCTAATGACATGGCCTCCTTGTTCACCTGATCTGAACCCCATTGAGAACCTGTGGTCCATCATCAAATGTGAGATTTACAAGGAGGGAAAACAGTACACCTCTCTGAACAGTGTCTGGGAGGCTGTGGTTGCTGCTGCACGCAATGTTGATGGTGAACAGATCAAAACACTGACAGAATCCATGGATGGCAGGCTTTTGAGTGTCCTTGCAAAGAAAGGTGGCTATATTGGTCACTGATTGTTTGTTTGTTTTGAATGTCAGAAATGTATATTTGTGAATGTTGAGATGTTATATTGGTTTCACTGGTAAAAATAAATAATTGAAATGGGTATATATTTGTTTTTAGTTAAGTTGCCTAATAATTATGCACAGTAATAGTCACCTGCACACACAGATATCCCCCTAAAATAGCTAAAACTAAAAACAAACTAAAAACTACTTCCAAAAATATTCAGCTTTGATATTAATGAGTTTTTTGGGTTCATTGAGAACATGGTTGTTGTTCAATAATAAAATTAATCCTCAAAAATACAACTTGCCTAATAATTCTGCACTCCCTGTATACATGCCACCTAGAATGCCCCAGTAATAATAATAAAACCTTAGATTAATTCACCTACATAGTAGTAACTTCCCCCCTCACTTAGTAATTTTCTCCAACACTGACCATATATAGTCATTTCCCCACACATAGTAATTACTCCCCCACAATAGATATATGCTTCACAGTAGTAATTTCCCCCCATAGTGTCCTCTAGTGACCCCCTTATGGCTAGTAATGTCTTCCAGTGCCCCCCTTCTGGCAGAGAAATGTGCCCCCCTTCCGGCAAGTAATGTCCCCCAGTGCTCTTTTTACAGCCAGTAATGTCCCCCCAGTGCACCCCTTATGGCCAGTTATGTCCCCGAGCCCTTATGGCCAGTAATGTCCCCCAGTGCCCCCATATGGCCAGTAATGTTCCCCAGTGCCCCCTTATGGCCAGTAATGTCCCCTCAGTGCCCTTCTTATGGCTAGTAATGTCCCCTCAGTGCCCCCCTTATGGCCAGTAATGTCCCCTCAGTGCCCCCCTTATAGCCAGTAATGTCCCCCCAGTGCCCCCCTTATGGCCAGTAAAAAAAAACTTATACTTTCCATTGTCTTGTGTTCTGCTGTTACAGGGAACGGAACGCCCATGGTTAACCTAGCCTCTCACTGATAACTGATTAAGTAAATATGTTTTTTGCAGGACTAAAGACACTTGATGAGTGAAGGGAATGGAAAGTCAATAGTTCAAGACTGAAGCTGTAATCCATTTGAAAAACTGCTGTCATTCAGCTAAGCCTATAAAAACTTGTAAACTCAGATTGTTAGCTTAGGCCTCATTCACACATCCGCATTTTGCGGAACGGAATTGCGGACCCATTCATTTCTATGGGCCAGCACGATGTGCTGCCCGGATACGGAATTGCGGACCCGCAATTTCCCCATTTTGGAAAGAAGACACCCTAAGGTATTCGCTGATGGGCATAGTGAGTTCATAGAAGTTTTTATTTTTTGTCACAAGTTAGCGGAAAATTATTTTTTTTTTTCTTGCAAAGTCTCATATTCCACTAACTTGTGACAAAAAATAAAAACTTTCATGAACTCACTATGCCCATCACGAAATACCTTGGGGTGTCTTCTTTCCAAAATGGGGTCACTTGTGGGGTATTTATACTGCCTTGGCATTTTAGGGGCCCTAATGCATGAGAAGTAGTTTGAAATCCAAATGTGTAAAAAATGCCCTGTGAAATCCTAAAGGTGCTCTTTAGAATTTGGGCCCCTTTGCCCACCTAGGCTGCAAAAAAGTGTCACACATGTGGTATCGCCGTACTCAGAAGAAGTAGGGTAATGTGTTTTGGGGTGTCTTTTTACATATACCCATGCTGGGTGAGATAAATATCTCTCTAAAAGTCAACTTTTCCCATTTTTTTATACAAAGTTGTCATTATAGAGAGATATTTCTCTCGCATGGGTATATGCAAAAAGACACCCCAAAACACGTTGCCCAACTTCTCCTGAGTACAGCGATACCACATATGTGACACTTTTTTGCAGCCTAGGTGCGCAAAGGGGCACAAATTCCTTTTAGGAGGGCATTTTTAGACATTTGGATTCCAGACTTCTTCTCACGCTTTAGGGCCCCTAAAATGCCAGGGCAGTATAAATACTCCACATGTGACCCCATTTTGGAAAGAAGACACCCCAAGGTATTTCGTGATGGGCATAGTGAGTTCATGGAAGTTTTTATTTTTTGTCACAAGCTAGTGGAATATGAGACTTTGTAAGAAACAAAAAACAAAACAAACACATCATTTTCCGCTAACTTGTGACAAAAAATAAAAACTTCTATGAACTCACTATGCCAATCAGTGAATACCTTAGGGTGTCTTCTTTCCAAAATGATGGTCATTTGTGGGGTGTTTGTACTGCCCTGGCATTACATGTATGGCCAGCATTAGGAGTTTCTGCTATTCTCCTTATATTGAGCATACGGGTAATGAGATTTTTTTTTTCCGTTCAGCCTCTGGGCTGAAAGAAAGAATGAACGGCACAGATTTCTTCATTCGCATCGATCAATGTGGATGAAAAAATCTCTGCCAAAAAAAAAAAAGGAGGGGAAAGGCGTCTGCCAGGACATAGGAGCTCCGCCCAACATCCATACCCACTTAGCTCGTATGCCCTGGCAAACCCGATCTCTCCATTAACATCAATCGATGTGGATGAAAAAATCATTGCCGTTTTTTTTTTATTTTTTATATATATACAAAGTGTTTACCAAAGCATATGAACACCGCCGCCCCCTCAGCTCATAAGCCTCGGCAAACGTATCTTTTACTGCAGAGGAGAAATCTCGTCTTGCAGCGCCGCATACACCGACTTGCGTGTAATCTGACAGCAGCGCAATGCTTCTGTCAGAATGCACATCAGTGCTGCAGCTGGTTCACCTAGAAGGTAAAAAAAAAAAAAAACAGGCCGCAACGCGATAAATTTATTAACATGAATTTTATAATAACATTTGAACAGAACATTAACTTTTATAAACTTTATTGAACTTTTGGAATAGAACATTAACTTTTTTGCTTACCGGTGATTTTTGTTTTGTTTTTCTTTTTTTACCTTTTTATAGGACAAACCTCTCCTTCCCCATGGGACAGTGTGCAAAGCGCAAATTGCCCAGAGATGTGGCGAAGTACATTATGCACTTTGTCCCAGGTGAAAGAAGAGGTTTGCAGCAGCTCTGTGTGAAAGGGCCCTAATAGCCCTGTCTGCCTGTCCTGTGAGATGCAATCCCTATGCTAATAGTGTACCTGTGTGTGGTACTTCCGGAAACACTCCCATAAGCATAGGGCAGGGTGGTCAGGGCAGTCAGGACAGAAATAGCAGGTGTCACGCCTTATTCCACTCCTGCTACAGACACATTTTTTTCGGGGTGGCGGTTGGTTTGAGGTACCAGCAACGACATTGGGGAAATGTAACCTCGTGTAGACGGCTCACTACACTGGTGGTTGGGGCCACGGAACCTCCTGGATACAGGAGGTTCTCGATGATCTCTTCCTGAAATTTGAGGAAGGATCTTGTTCTCCCAGCCTTAGGCCTCATGCACACGACCGTTTTGTGCATCCGTGGCCGTTGTGCCGTTTTTTTTTGCGGACCCATTGACTTTCAATGGGTCCGTGGAAAAATCGGAAAATGCTCCGTTTTGCAGCCGAGACCGTGATCCGTGTATCCTGTCCGTCAAAAAAATATGACCTGTCCTATTTTTTTGACGGACAACGGTTCACGGACCCATTCAAGTCAATCGGTCCATGAAAGAACACGGATGCACACAAGATTGGCATCCGTGTCCGTGATCCGTGCCGTAGGTTACTTTCATACAGACGGATCCGAAGATCCGTCTGCATAAAAGCTTTTTCATAGCTGAGTTTTCACTTCGTGAAAACTCAGATCCGACAGTATATTCTAACACAGAGGAGTTCCCATGGTGATGGGGACGCTTCTAGTTAGAATATACAACGAACTGTGTGCATGACTGCCCCCTGCCAGCACCCGATCTCTTACAGGGGGCCGTGATCCGTACAATTAACCCCTCAGGTGCTGCACCTGAAGGGGTTAATTGTGCTATCATAGCCCCCTGTAAGAGATCCGGGCTGCCAGGCAGCAGGGGGCAGACCCCCCTCCCTCCCCAGTTTAAATTTCATTGGTGGCCAGTGCGCCCCCCCCTCCCTCCCTCTATTGTAATAATAGCATTGGTGGCACAGAGTGCGGCCCCCCTCCCTCCCTCTATTGCATTAACATTGGTAGCAGTGTGCGCCCCCCCCTCCTCCCTCTAATGTTTTAATACATTGGTGGCAGTGTGTGCCCCCCCCTTCCTCCCTCTATTGTTTTAATACATTGGTGGCTGTGTGCGGCCCCCCCCCCCCTTCCTCCCTCTATTCTTTCGATACATCGGTGGCAGTGTGCGGCCTCCCCTCTCCCCCCCCCAGATCATTGGTGGCAGCGGAGTTCCGATCCGAGTCCCAGTTTAATCCCTGGGGCTCCGATCGGTAACCATGGCAACGAGGACGCTACTGCAGTCCTGGTTGCCATGGTTACTTAGCCTTAGCAATAGTAGAAGATTCATACTTACCTGCTGGCTGCTGTGATGTCTGCGTCCGGCCGGGAGCTCCTCCTACTGGTAAGTGACAGCAATGCGCCACACAGGCCTGTCACTTACCAGTAGGAGGAGCTCCCGGCCGGACACAGAGATCGCAGCAGCCAGGTAAGTATGATGCTTCTACTCCGCTGCCACCAATGATCGGAGGGGGGGGGGGGGCGCACACTGCCACCAATGCTATTATTACAACAGAGGGAGGGGGGGCGCACACTGCCACCAATGCTATTATGCTATTATTACAATAGAGGGAGGGAGGGGGGGGCGCACACTGCCACCAATGCTATTACAATAGAGGGAGGGAGGGGGGGCGCACACTGCCACCAATGCTATTATTACAAAAGAGGGAGGGAGGGGGGCGGGGGCGCACACTGCCACCAATGCTATTATTACAATAGAGGGAGGGAGGGGGGGCGGGCGCACACTGGCCACCAACGAGTTAACTACAGGGGAGGGAGGGGGGGGCACACTGCCACCAATGCTATTACAATGTGTTAGAATATACTGTCGGATCTGAGTTTCACGATGTAGCTCATATCCGACAGTATATTCTAACATAGAGGCGTTCCCATGGTGATGGGGACGCTTCAAGTTAAAATATACCATCGGATTGGAGAAAACTCCAATCCAATGGTATAAAAGAACTCCAGACTTTACATTGAAAGTCAATGGGGACGGATCCGTTTGAAATGGCACCATATTGTGTCAACGTCAAACGGATCCGTCCCCATTGACTTGCATTGTAATTCAGGACGGATCCGTTTGGCTCCGCACGGCTAGGCGGACACCAAAACGACTTTTTTTCATGTCCGTGGATCCTCCAAAAATCAAGGAAGACCCACGGACGAAAAAACTGTCACGGATCACGGACCCCGTTTTTGCGGACCGTGAAAAAATACTGTCGTGTGCATGAGGCCTTACTGTAGAGAACAAAACTATTATACAGAGCCAATTGAATCAAATATACAGACACCTTCTTATACCAGCGTCTGGTTCTGCGGTAAAGTAAATAGGGAGCCAACATCTGGTCATTGAAGTCCACCCCTCCCATGAGCAAATTATAGTCGTGGACCAAGAGGGGCTTTACAATTACTCCGGTTGCTCGTTCAATTTGGATTGTCGTGTCTGCGTGAATGGAGGAGAGCATGTAAACGTCACGCTTGTCTCTTTCACCGCAAGCAGTTCTTCGTTACACAAGGCAGCCCTCTTCCCCCTTGCAAGACGGGTGGTAACGAGCCGTTGGGGGAAGCCCCGGCGACTAGGTCGCGCGGTGCCACAGCAGCCAATCTTTTCTATAAACAAATGCCTGAAGAGGGGCACACTTGTGTAAAAATTGTCCACATAAAGATGGTACCCCTTGCCAAATAAGGGTGACACCAAGTCCCAGACTGTCTTCCCACTGCTCCCCAGGCAACCGACCGGCTCCAGGGTCTGATCTTTACCCTCATAGACTCGAAATTTGTGCGTATAGCCTGTAGCCCTTTCGCAGACCTTATACAATTTGACCCCGTACCGGGCTCGCTTGCTTGGGATGTATTGTTTGAAGCCAAGGCGCCCGGTAAAATGTATAAGGGACTCGTCTATGCAGATGTTTTGCTCAGGGTTATACAAATCTGCAAATTTGGTGTTAAAGTGGTCTATGAGGGGCCGAATTTTGTGGAGCCGGTCAAAAGCTGGGTGGCCTCTGGGACGAGAGGTGCTGTTGTCACTAAAGTGCAGGAAACGCAGGATGGTCTCAAATCGTGTCCTGGACAAGGCAGCAGAGAACATGGGCATGTGATGAATTGGGTTCATGGACCAATATGACCGCAATTCATGCTTATGACCGCAATTCAAGGCATTGTTAGGCTCATGTTGAGGAGAAGGCCCAGAAAAGTTTTAATTTCGGAAACTTGGACGGGTTTCCACCGGAAAGACTGGGCATAAAAGCTTCCCGGGTTGGCGGCTATAAATTGAGTGGCATAACGGTTTGTTTCTGCCACGACTTAGTCCAAGAGCTCCGCAGTCAAGAACAGCTAAAAAAAACCTGGTGCCGATCCGATCTGTCTCAACCCGAACTCCAGACTGGGCAGTGAAAGGGGGAACTAATGGTGCGGCTGAAGTTGGGGGCTGCCAATCGGGGTTTGCCAACACCTCAGGGACTCTACGGACTTGTCTGTGCGGTGGCTGCGACGGGGGAACTAATGCACGTGCCACCGTACCAGCTTCAACTGCCCTTCTGGTGCTCGCCACTTCACCATGTTGTACGGCAATGCTGGTACTAGGTCCAGGATGGGCTGCACTGCTGGTGTATGCCTCACCACGTAATCCGACAGCGCCAGCCCCGCTCTGCTGCCCTTGAAGCGGATCCTGCGTGGTCTAGCAACACGGGGCCGGGTACGCCTGGTAGTCTCAGGGACCTCAACCTCCTCGTCCGAACTTTGGGTCAGACTGCCACTGCTTTCTACAGGTTCATATTCTGACCCGCTGGATTCGTCAGATGAGGGTGCCCATTCCTCATCCGACTGGGTCAGAAGCCTGTAGGCCTCTTCAGAAGAGTACCCCTTATTTGCCATTTGGTCAACTAAATTTAGTGGGTATTCCCTGAGACTACCCAAGAACAAAAGCAAGCCTGTCTTACAAATGGGAGGCTAGCGAAGTACCGGAAAAAAAAATTGTCACTGCGGCGGGGCGGGCATGGGTGAACGCACGTGTGGGCGACCGATCAGGCCTGATCGGCCAAACACTGCGTTTTCGGTGGAGGGCGAACTAAGGTGACACTAATACTATTATAGATCTGACTGTGATCAGTTCTGATCACTTACAGATATTATAAAAGTACCAATGCTGATTAGCGATACGCTAATCAGTGAATCAGCGGCTGGGCGCTAACCGACGCTAACTACCTACCAAAGGGGCCTAAACTATCCTAAAACCTAACAGTCAATACTGGTGAAAAAAAAAAGTGACAGTTTACACTGATCACTTTTTTCCCTTTCACTAGTGATTGACCGGGGTGATCAAGAGGTTAATTGGGGTGATGGGGGGTGATCTGGGGGCTAAGTGTAGTGTTTTGTGTACTCACTGTGATGTGTGCTGAGACTAACCGACGAAAAGGACCAGCAGAAGAGCAGCGAAGCCATTTAACACCTTATATTTATAAATATAAGGTGTTATATGGCTTCTGATTCGATTTTTTAAAAGTCACCAACCTGCCAGCGCTGATCATTGACTGGCAGGCTGGTGACGAAATACTCCTTTAACGATTCCCGGCCCGCACTGCGCATGTGCGGGCCGGCTCTGCCCGAAATGTCGCATCTCGCAAGAGGACGCGTCGGCGCGTCCAGGAGAAATAACAGGGCAGCCGCCAGGTCGCGATCCTGCGTGCGGCAGTCCTGTAGTGGTTAAATACAGAGGAGTCGGAAGTACCAAAAACTGAGGAATCGGAGTCACGGTCGGAGCATTTATCTACCAACTCCACAGCCCTGGTTCTGAGAACAGCCAAGCAAGTGTGCATGCTGAGAGTTGTAGTT
The DNA here is from genome assembly GCF_014858855.1 of Bufo gargarizans. Taxonomy (NCBI): domain Eukaryota; kingdom Metazoa; phylum Chordata; class Amphibia; order Anura; family Bufonidae; genus Bufo; species Bufo gargarizans. The sequence continues at coordinate 122,170,844 of NC_058082.1, read as the reverse complement.
TCACCACACCTGGAGTATCAAAGGTTGCTGATCCCTGCCCTATTATATTCTATTGAGTTGAGCCTGGCCTAAACAGGTTCTGGGCACAAGAACTGGCATCAAAATGGGCAGATGGACACTTCACTAATTTGAATAAGTAACGAGTTTTAAACGGTTAAAGGGGTTGTCCCACGTAAAATATTCTACAGTTTTCAAAGCAGCTCCTGTATCTGAATTCTTTAGTATTTGCATGTAATTGATAATTTAGTAAATCAAGGAGAGGTGAGAGTTTTCAGAAGTAGGAGGCGCAATGGTGCACAGAGTGACCTGGGCCTGCCCTCTGTGCACTTAACTGAATATGGATTAAAAAGTACTTTTTCTCCAGAATCAAGCAACGGATCTCTAAGGCCCCTTTTACACGGGCGAGTATTCTGCGCGGGTGCAATGCGTGAGTTGAACGCATTGCACCCGCACTGAATCCTGAATCATTCATTTCTATGGGGCTGTGCACATGAGCGGTGATTTTCATGTATCACTTGTGCGTTGCGTGAAAATTGCAGCATGCTCTATATTCTGCGTTTTTCACGCAACGCAGGCACAATAGAAGTGAATGGGGCTGCGTGAAAATCACAAGCATCCGCAAGCAAGTGCGGATGCGGTGCGATTTTCACGCACGGTTGCTAGGTGACAATCGGGCTGGGGACCCGATCTGTATTATTTTCCCTTATAACATGGTTATAAGGGAAAATAATAGCATTCTGAATACAGAATGCATAGTAAAATAGTGATGGAGGGGATAAAAATAAAAAAAAATTAACTCACCGAGTCCACTTGATCGCGTAGTTGCGGATCTCTATCTTCTTCTGTAATGTTGAGCTGCCGGCTAAGGACCTGTGGTGACGTCACATCACATGATCCAATCACATGGTCCCTCACCATGGTGATGAACCATGTGATGAGCACAGTGACGTCATCAAAGGCCCTATAAGGGAAAATAATACAATCTACAGAACACCGATCCCAAGCCCGAACTTCTGTGAAGAAGTTCGGGTTTGGGTACCAATGTTTTGCACTCGCGCGGAAAAATCGCACATTTTCCCGCAACGCACCCGCATCTTATCCGGGCAAAAAACATGACGCCTGTGTGAAAGAGGCCTAATGGTACTTTCACACTTGCGTTTTTCTTTTTCGGCATAGAGTTCCGTCCTAGTGAATTTCCCCTTCAGTCTATAATCCATTTTGTCACAAGACCGGATTTCTGGCATGTGCCTCCCACAGCTCTAGTGTTAGTAAATGGTGCCCACACTACACACAGGGCAGCCAGCCATGCCCTCAGACAACCCTGTCCTAGGAGCTTCTGATAAGGTACAGTATCCTGACAGAACACCGGCTCAGGAGAACTACAGCTCCCGGCATCCACCGCGAACAAGCGTGGTTCGCTCACTTAGCACGCGGCCCTCACGTCACTGGAGCGGCTGCGAAGAACTACAGCTACCGAAGTGCTTTGCGGCTAACCCGCCTGACCCTCAACCCTACGCCTGCGGTGTGCTCCCGCCTCCTGAGCCCTCGCTCTCTCTCTGTGTCTGTCGCACGCCTGTGCAGAAGGGAGATCGTTGGACGCCAAAATGTCGGGTGACGATGAGCAGCAAGAGCAGACGATCGCTGAGGATCTGGTGGTCACCAAGTACAAAATGGGAGGCGACATCGCCAACAGTGAGTGTCCGGCTGTCAGCGGTGGGGGGGGGGGGAAATGTGGCTTTATTTTTTGCCGGGCTCCGAGTGTCAGCACATGAATGCCGGGTAGCACCTGGCCGGGGCGCGGGGGCAGATGGGCGCCGCTGCTGGGTCTCCCTGGTGTGCGCCCCGCATGTATCGGCGGCCGGTGTAAAGCTAAACGACAGTGGGGGAGGGGATCGCACGTGTCCCGCCTGCCATGTGCCTCCCCGGCACCCGTACATCTCCCGGGCACCCACGTGTCTGCCGGGCCCGCCGGATCCCATCTGGCGGGCTCGTCGTGACCCGGTGCTGAGGGCGGCTGCAGCCATGTCTAGAAGGGACCGATTGTCCCAGATCTGAGGACTGGCAGCTGACCTGTTATTATGTGGGCATTGTAGCCCCTGCAGCCCTCTCCCCCACCAGCAGTGGGCGCTCTTCTGGACAGGTGGATAGGTTCAATAATCCCTGTAGCATGATTGTGTCAGGCAGGGGTCGCATGAAAGATGTCAGCGTCCAAAAACAGCACCACCCCTGTCCACAGGCTGTGTCCATTATTGTAGCTCAGCTCCATTAGGGCTTATGCATAGTGTTGAGCGAACTTGCGTTTTAAGTTCGGCGTCTAAAGTTCGACTTATCTAAGAATCGCGTTATGGATTCCGCTACCACGGACCATAACTTGGTCCGTGGTAGCGGAATCCATAACGCGATTCTTAGATAAGTCGAACTTTAGACGCCGAACTTAAAACGCAAGTTCGCTCAACACTACTCATGTACACAACCATAGTGGGTCTGTGTCCATATTGTGGATAGTAAATGGCCGTGTGCACTCCGTGGTGCTGACCCGCTGACTTGAATGGGTCCACCATCCTCAAGATACGACTGAAGTTAGGACTTCACCCGCCTTGCGGAGGTACAGATCGGAGTGCTTCCACAGGCTTTCAGGTGCGTACGTCTGCACCACAAAAAGATAGAACATGTTCTATATTTGCCTGTATCTTGTGGATTGCACCCAGCCAGTGCCTGTCCATTGCGGTCCGCAGCACGGACACTGATCCATTACACATGAGCCCTTAGTCAGTGGGGCAGAGCTGCAATACTGCACACAACCTGTGGACAGGGGTGGTGCTGTTTGTGGAAGAAAGCTGCTATATTTGGCTAATCCTGGACAACCCCTTTTACCCTATAATATGAATTTGGAGTAAGGGTCCAATAGAAGGAGCTCCATTGCTGCCCCCCACAGTGCAGATCTCAGACTGACATACAGTACTGCAGAGTGTGCAGGTAAGTGCCTTAGGTTATAACTTGAACCCTCTTGAGGTAAAGTGTGTGTCACCGGGACATTCACTGATAAACCAGGCACAGTTTCTTGCAGGGCTGGCTCTGCTGAATGTAATCATACCTTTCACTTGGTAATCTGTTTCTTCATTCTGAAGCAAACATATTTTTAATCCATATGCAAATGAGCAGTTAAGTGCACTGAGGGTGGGCCCAAGCCACTCTGTGCACCCTTGCTCCTTTTGCTTCCTTTGCCTGCTGCTCCCTCTCGTTGACATGGCCAGATGAGATGACCATGCAGAAACCTGCCCCTGTTACTCAAGGCGGAGGGGTGCACAGAGTGACTTGGGCCCGCCCTCAGTGCACTTAAAGAGATTCTTCTGTTTTTTTTTTTTTTTTTGTTTTTATCTTGATGACCTATCCTTAGGATAGATCGGTAGAGGTCCGGCACCCAGCACACCCACCGATCAGCTGTGGGAAGGAAAGGTGCGCACCTTCATACAGCTGATCGGCGAGGGGTGCCCGGTGTCTCACCCCTGCCAATCTGATATTGATGACCTTTCCTGAGGATAGGTCATCAATATTAAAAGTCCGGAGAACCCCTTTAACTGCTAATATTTATGTGGCTTAAAAGTACCTTTTCTCCAGAATTAAGCAATGGGTCACTGTGTTAAAAATGAATACACTGTCAGCTTTTCATGGCCATTTTGAATGCGCGTGTGCCTCCATTTTCTGACCACCTGTCCGTCTTTAATGGCCATTTTGCAGTCATTAACATCTGGCTTTTTTTTCCCCCCAAACACTGCAGTGCCCTCGGTATACATAATGCCCCCTCATACTAGTGCTCCAGTGTACATAATGCCCCCTCATACTAGTGCTCCGGTGTACATAATGCCCCCTCATACTAGTGCTCCCGTGTACATAATGCCCCCTCATACTAGTGCTCCCGTGTACATGATGCCCCCTCATACTAGTGCTCCGGTGTACATGATGCCCCCTCATACTAGTGCTCCCGTATACATAATGCCCCCTCATACTAGTGCTCCGGTGTACATGATGCCCCCTCATGCTAGTGCTCCCGTGTACATAATGCCCCCTCATGCTAGTGCTCCCGTGTACATAATGCCCCCTCATACTAGTGCTCCCGTGTACATAATGCCCCCTCATACTAGTGCTCCAGTATACATAATGCCCCCTCATACTAGTGCTCCGGTGTACATAATGCCCCCTCATACTAGTGCTCCGGTGTACATAATGCCCCCTCATACTAGTGCTCCGGTGTACATAATGCCCCTTCATACTAGTGCTCCGGTGTACATAATGCCCCCTCATACTAGTGCTCCGGTGTACATAATGCCCCCTCATACTAGTGCTCCGGTGTACATAATGCTCCCTCATACTAGTGCTCCGGTGTACATAATGCCCCCTCATACTAGTTAACCGGTGTACATGATGCCCCCTCATGCTAGTGCTCCGGTGTACATGATGCCCCCTCATGCTAGTGCTCCGGTGTACATGATGCCCCCTCATGCTAGTGCTCCGGTGTACATGATGCCCCCTCATGCTAGTGCTCCGGTGTACATGATGCCCCCTCATGCTAGTGCTCCGGTGTACATGATGCCCCCTCATGCTAGTGCTCCGGTGTACATGATGCCCCCTCATGCTAGTGCTCCGGTGTACATGATGCCCCCTCATGCTAGTGCTCCGGTGTACATGATGCCCCCTCATGCTAGTGCTCCGGTGTACATGATGCCCCCTCATGCTAGTGCTCCGGTGTACATGATGCCCCCTCATGCTAGTGCTCCGGTGTACATGATGCCCCCTCATGCTAGTGCTCCGGTGTACATGATGCCCCCTCATGCTAGTGCTCCGGTGTACATGATGCCCCCTCATGCTAGTGCTCCGGTGTACATGATGCCCCCTCATGCTAGTGCTCCGGTGTACATGATGCCCCCTCATGCTAGTGCTCCGGTGTACATGATGCCCCCTCATGCTAGTGCTCCGGTGTACATGATGCCCCCTCATGCTAGTGCTCCGGTGTACATGATGCCCCCTCATGCTAGTGCTCCGGTGTACATGATGCCCCCTCATGCTAGTGCTCCGGTGTACATGATGCCCCCTCATGCTAGTGCTCCGGTGTACATGATGCCCCCTCATGCTAGTGCTCCGGTGTACATGATGCCCCCTCATGCTAGTGCTCCGGTGTACATGATGCCCCCTCATGCTAGTGCTCCGGTGTACATGATGCCCCCTCATGCTAGTGCTCCGGTGTACATGATGCCCCCTCATGCTAGTGCTCCGGTGTACATGATGCCCCCTCATGCTAGTGCTCCGGTGTACATGATGCCCCCTCATGCTAGTGCTCCGGTGTACATGATGCCCCCTCATGCTAGTGCTCCGGTGTACATGATGCCCCCTCATGCTAGTGCTCCGGTGTACATGATGCCCCCTCATGCTAGTGCTCCGGTGTACATGATGCCCCCTCATGCTAGTGCTCCGGTGTACATGATGCCCCCTCATGCTAGTGCTCCGGTGTACATGATGCCCCCTCATGCTAGTGCTCCGGTGTACATGATGCCCCCTCATGCTAGTGCTCCGGTGTACATGATGCCCCCTCATGCTAGTGCTCCGGTGTACATGATGCCCCCTCATGCTAGTGCTCCGGTGTACATGATGCCCCCTCATGCTAGTGCTCCGGTGTACATGATGCCCCCTCATGCTAGTGCTCCGGTGTACATGATGCCCCCTCATGCTAGTGCTCCGGTGTACATGATGCCCCCTCATGCTAGTGCTCCGGTGTACATGATGCCCCCTCATGCTAGTGCTCCGGTGTACATGATGCCCCCTCATGCTAGTGCTCCGGTGTACATGATGCCCCCTCATGCTAGTGCTCCGGTGTACATGATGCCCCCTCATGCTAGTGCTCCGGTGTACATGATGCCCCCTCATGCTAGTGCTCCCGGTGTACATGATGCCCCCTCATGCTAGTGCTCCCGTGTACATGATGCCCCCTCATGCTAGTGCTCCCGTGTACATGATGCCCCCTCATGCTAGTGCTCCCGTGTACATGATGCCCCCTCATGCTAGTGCTCCCGTGTACATGATGCCCCCTCATGCTAGTGCTCCCGTGTACATGATGCCCCCTCATGCTAGTGCTCCCGTGTACATGATGCCCCCCTCATGCTAGTGCTCCCGTGTACACGTGTACATAATGCCCCCTCATGCTAGTGCTCCCGTGTACATAATGCCCCCTCATGCTAGTGCTCCCGTGTACATAATGCCCCCCTCATGCTAGTGCTCCCGTGTACACGTGTACATAATGCCCCCTCATACTAGTGCTCCCGTGTATATAATGCCCCCTCATAGTGCTGACAGATCCAATGCTGACAGGTACACCACTTGTACGAGAGGGATCCCAATGTGACCATGTCAGGTCCTGCTGCCTCCAGTGCGGCACAAGTGTTCCCTTGCGTGCAGGTAGCGAGATGAGGAGTAGTAGTAGTATTTTTATTTATTTATTTTTTATTTAACCCCTGAAAGGCCCTTTTTTTTTTTTCATACAGTGTGTAAGGTTTTTTAACTGCTGTTAGACAGATGCACTCATGTCTAAATGGCTGTTAAAAACTGTAAAATATAGGACATGTGACTAGCGCCAGTGACTTTAAAGGGGTTGTCAGACTTGTTTTATGAACAGGCTCGGAATAAAGACAATTTTATGGCCGCTTCTATGGTTAGTGCACTCGACAGTCCATAGTTGCAGGGCGCCGGGGTGGAGCATGACACAGTAAATTGTTGCTTTGGTGTCACTTGAAGTAGTCATTACCCCGCCCCCAGCCCTTCATGACGCTCTATGGACATTGATGTATTACATATACATTAATATTGTTAAGTGCAAGTATCAGCTGCCGAGTGCACTAAGCATAGAAGCCGCCATAAGAGTTTCTGGACTTGTGGGGCGGAAAATTTTCTGCTCATAAAGCAGGTCTGAATGTTCTAATTTGAAGGAGGAGACGGAGTTGAGGACAAATAAAGCGTGAACCGGTCGCGCGAGTCGTCGGTCTATGGGTGTGGTGGGTAGGCAGCAGTACTGACCTGACTGGTACCTTACATGGGCACGAGGAGCACATTTCCTTCTGAGAGGACTCCTTGCTCTCAAACCGCAGTACCCGAGAGTGACATTTATTAGCTCCGTCCATTGCATACAGTCTGATAGGGAGCAGAAAGCGGCTTTAAAGGGATTGTTCGCTTTTTTTTCTTCTTATATTGATGGCCCATCCTCCGGATAGGTCCTCAATGTCAGATCAGGTGTTTGGAGAGAAAGCAGCACTCGTAATTATAACTATGGCGTCCTCATTCACTTCAATGGGACGGCTGCTGTCTGTCCAAGTGAACGCCATAGAGCTGTCCATAGAAGTGAATGGGACTTTGGAGCTGTAATTACATCTGCTCACCGCTGCACCGGCGAGCAGGAGAACATGGGGTTCATGCATAGGGCAGATGTGTTTGTCATAGAGGAGCCACAAGCTGCATGATCCCTGCGTGCCTCGGGGAGCTGGTGACAGGTCGATGAAGGTCCTACCTCTAGGATGTCCTCTGGTCGCAGTGACCAGGTGTAGGGCACACAGGTATGCTGCTAGTGCCAGCCGAATCTCTTCATTCTCCCAACAGGTTGGAGTCTTACCTCCACAGACATTGATGCCGTACCCTGTGGAGCATACCCCCTTTTAAATGGCATGTGTACCTTGCCATTTAACACATAAGAAAATGTTTTAGGCCATTTAGAACAGGAATGCCCAACCTGCGGCTCTCCAGCTGTTGCAAAACTACAACTCCCAGCATGCCCAGACAGCCTACAGCAGGGCATGGTGGGAGTTGTAGTTTTACAATAGCTGGGGGGCCACCGGTTGAGCATCCCTGATTTAGAATGTTTTTTAGTTTGTTTTTTAAAGGAAAAAATATATTTAAAAAAATCTGTTACTCTAATCAAATTTCCTACAATCGACTAATGACTAATCCACAAAACAAGTGATAAATGTCTGATCGGTGGTGACCCCCAATGAGACTGACATGAATAGTCAAGTAAGTCCCTTAGACTTTGAATGGAGCAGCAGTGGTGGTGAGGACAAACAGGGGCTTGGAGCCCTTATTTTAGTGCTCCTGGGGGTCACAGCACCGAGACATCAGGCACTTATTCTGTGGATAGATTATAAACATGGATTGCAGGAATAGCCCTTTAAAGGCTCAGGACATCTGTGGGGGCATTTTCCCCATTGCATTTTACTCACTATGGGGTAAGTGTTTTTTTTTAGTTTGGTCTTTTATTAAAACAATTTTCAATAGTTTTTCCTCTACAGCTTTTAGTTTTCGTGGAACTACAGACTATTGTTCTCTGCATTGCACTGAATCCACCCGGAAGCTGCTCTGATAGCTTGATCTGTAGGCCTCATCTCTGAACTCCTGACAGCTCCTAAGCCATCATTAATGTTTAGGGAGCTCGTGTTTTCAAGTTCAGTGTACAAAGTTCGGGTTCTCTACCACGGACCATAACTTAAGGTCCGTGGTAGCGGAATCCATAACGGAATTCTTGGATAACACTGAACTTGAAAGCACAAGTTTGCGCCACATTATTCATTATAGCTGAATTCTTATCAAACGGATAAGTGTTTGAGCTGTCAGGAGTCCAGAGACGAGGACTACAGATCAAGCTGTCAAATCGGCTCCGTGCTGTTGAACAGTTACATTTTTTTAAACTAAAGACTTATTGAAAAAAAAATAATTAAAGCCCAAAATGAGTAAAATGCAATGATTAAACAAATTGCATCCAAAGGTTTCCATAGCCTTAAAGACCTACTGCGACATGCGTAATTTCTCATTTTTAGAGGCATTGAAACGTCCAAATATTGCATATTGCCGTTTACTGGTAAAATCAATGACCAACTTTGTAATATAAGAACTTCTGTACACGATAGCGAGCAGCAGCTCCAGAGTACAGACTGCATGGTTACTCCGACTTGGACTCCCATGAAGAAATCTTAAAATACTCTCATTCGTCATCAGCCTGGACCTTGGGCATGGTCCACAGTTGGGTTGAGGGGGGGGGGGGGGGGGGATTTATGGAAACCCCACCCTAGTGGGCCCCATTAAAGAGACTTTCTGGGAGTACGATATTGATGACCTCAGGACTCCGGGCAATCGGCTGTATGAAGTAAGTGGTGATATGAGATTGGCGGGGGTCCTACTCGTGGAACCCTTCGACGATCAGCTATTTGAGGATGTCGCTGCGCTTACCATGACTTTCTCACTGCATACCAAGCAAGACGCCGTACGTTGTATAGTGGCTATGCCAAGGTGCATTCACTGAATGGGGCTGAGCTGCGCCTAGGCCACGTGACCGATGAACATGACGTCCCTGGCCTAGGAGGAGGCTTCAGCGCTTATTTAAGCCCTGCAGCCTCTTCAAACAACCAATTGGTGGGGCTACCTGGACTCTGACCCCCACCGATCAGATATTGATCACTTTTTCTGTAATAGGCCATCCATATTATATTACCGGAAAACCCCTTTAAAGTAAAAAAGGAACAGAAGCCATGAACTAGTGTGGACAGGGCCTCACTTCTCACAATATTGCATTGGATTTCTAAGCCTGTTTTCGTATATACTTCACGGTATGTCTGACCTGCAGTGGTTGCCTCTGAGCTGTGACTAGGTATCCTAAAAAATGACAATTGTCTTGCGTTGTAAGAATTTTTGTAAATACAGGATTTTTCATAAGGTAATACACATATTGCTATTCTCATGTTTACTGGTGTTTTTTCTTGTAAAAAAACATTGCCAGCCCGCTTTCATCCCTTTTTACTTGTTTGTAAGAGAGGCCTGAATCTGGCCTCCAAGGAGTTAATTACCCCCTGAAATGACTCCTTTTGTAGAGGAATAATGCCGCTTGGTGTGACTCTCCCACGTGAACCCCGGAATCCACAGCGAGCGCTTCTTAGAAGGTTTCAGGCTGATTCATCTTCCGCCTTTGTCTTCTCCAGGGGTCCTGCGTGCACTTGTGGAGGCCGCCACTGCAGACGCTTCTATCCTCAGCCTGTGTGAAAAGGGAGACGCCATGATCATGGAGGAAACTAACAAGATTTTCAAGAAAGAAAAAGAAATGAAGAAAGGTCAGTGGACGTGGGTTACGGTTTCATTCTGTAGTGTCGTCAGAGCCTCCGGCATATGAAACGCCGCTCTTAAAGGGTTTGTTCACCTTCGCATGACTTTTTCTGCAGGCCCCCAGCATGGCCGGAGGGAGTCCTACTTACCTGATCCAGCTCCATCACTTACCCTCAGGCGACGTAGGTCTTGGGTTTCCCCTCGTCAGCCTCCAATTTGATGCAGCTCAAGTGGCCAATGACTGCCGATAGCAGTGACGTGACCCAGTGGCCTTCCTCGTGTCCCACCATGCTGGGTGCAGAAAAGGTCCCTAGAAGTGAACATCCCCTTTAAATCTACCCCAGTCTTAAACTGACTTGCATCACAGAAAAACGTGCCTCTTAGACCTCATGCACATGACCGTGCTGTTTTTGCGGTCCGCAAAAAAACGGAAGGAGCCCATCTTGCCTTCCGCAATTTGCGGAACGGAACAGGCGCCGGCAATATAAATGCCTATTCTTGTCCGCGAAGGCTGCGGAACGGGGCCACAGAAGCGGACAGCACACGGAGTGCTGTCCGCATCTTTTGCGGCCCCATTGAAATGAATTTCCCTCAGCAAAATGGTGGGTTGCTTTTTTTTTTTTTATTGACCCAGCAGGTTTGCTAACTTTATTTTTTATTATTATTGATCAGCTCTAGCACTGGAGTTGTTTAAAGGGATTGTCCGCTTTTGCTGTATTGATGACCTATCCTCAGATCGGTGGGGGCCTGACTGCCGGCTGTTCAGCTGTCTGTTTACCTGCTGGACATCGACATTGCAGCCGTGAGCAGGATTCACTTCAATGGGACGGCTCTATCCTTCAAACAGCTGATCGGCTGGAGTCGGGGGCCCCCTCCGATCTGATATTGATGATCTATCCGGAGCATAGGTCATCACTGTAGCAAAAACAGAGAACCCCTTTAGTATACAGTGTGAGCTGATGAGTTCTGATATTCATGAGGAGCCATGTCTCCCTGCTCCCGACTATTGATTTCAGTAGGATAATATGTGTCATGTGTAGGGGCTAGGAGAGCTTGGTCTTCATAAATATCAGGACTCTGGGTGCTGGAGCTTTCTGTACAAGATTTCAGCAGAGTAGCTGGGTCAATTAAAGAAAGTAACCCAGCGTTTTCCCAAGGGGATTTGTCCAAAGTTTATGATGATGTAATTTAGCGCCTTTGGAGTAGCACAAAAAGTTTGAGAAATGTCCCCCTTTTTATGGAGTACGGCTGCTAAGATCATGGTGCCCAGTTCCACTGTGATTGCACCTCTTTGGGCGATTCCAGTAGCCACTTCTTCACATTGCCCTTTACCGTATGTGCTATTATTTTAGCCCCTTATTTTCTTTATTGCAGGTATTGCCTTTCCAACAAGTATATCTGTTAATAACACTGTGTGTCACTTCTCCCCTCTGAAGAGCGACCAAGATTACCTCCTGAAAAACGGTGATCTAGTTAAGATGTAAGTACTCATCACGTGATTGTTCTTCACTTCAAATTAAACTAGAAGATACAAATAAAACCTCTCTTTTCCCTTATGTAAATTATGTAAATCCAAACTTAACGAATGCATAGTTTATAGCTGGCCATTTATGTTAGGATGTCGACCGGCTGACCACCCAAATCTCAACATAATCCTCTGTGCTTTAAGGGGAACACACTTCTAAAGTGATGGCGTTGCTGCCTGAGATATTTGGTATCTGCTTATTCCCCCCTCTCCATTGAGAACACATTCGCTGGGCTCCGAGGGGGGGCAGGAGGAATAGAAGTCAGCCAAATGGATAGCTGTCAAATATTTATGGGCCAACTTAAAGGAGTTGATAGGCTAAGATGGGCTTAACCCGCACTAAGTGCTGACTTAGATGGCTGAAGTTACTGGGACGACCGAGCAGCTGCCCCTCCACTGTTTCCGTAACTCCCATAGCAGTACATAGGAGCTACGCAAACCGCACAGCAAAGCCAAACACTGCTTCCGCAAGGCCCTCTTGTCTTATGTCATCTTAAATTAATCAAACTGACTGTTTTATTCAGTCCAAGACTAGGATTATGTGCTGCATACGGCTCACCAGTAGGACTGACACCTGACAACTTAAGATCTTTGAATTAGTCATGTTAGATGAAGTAGTATTGTCTTTATATTAACCCTGTACCATTCTGTGTTACAGAGACCTAGGAGTCCACGTAGATGGTTTCATTGCTAATGTTGCTCACAGCTTTGTTGTTGGTGCTTCCAATGTAAGAGCGATCCTTCCTCATCTCTGCTGTTCTTCTACTTTTATTATTCAGGCCTGTTCCTTCATTTATAGCTGCTTGCCCCTCCATGTTTGCTTCCTGACTTCTGAGTGTGGAGCTGATTGTAAGAAGGAATACTGCCGTAAACTTGTAACCCTAGTGGCATATCTGTACATGGGTATTTCCATCTTCTAAGGTGATGGCGTGTCACTAACGTATACCATCACTTAATAATCATGCTGGAGGGGGGTACTTTTGAGACACCATACTCAGTCCAATGATGCACTCCTTCTCAGTCTGTCAACTGGTCAAAATGTCTTCGTAGAGGCATTTCTAGCAGTGAACGATCTCTCACCAAGAGGTACACCACCAGTGTCTAATCAGACCAGACCTGTAATAATTGACATACATGCCTGAGACATAAGGGCTGTGTTTGGGTATAATATGGCCGCAGCCCTACTTTAATTTTGACTGACTGAATTTTTTACTTTTTTTTTTTTTTTCTGAATTTTATTTTCCTCTCTTGTAGGATTCACCAGTCACTGGTCGTAAAGCAGATGTTCTCAAGGCTGCACACTTGTGTGCAGAGGCAGCCCTCCGTCTTGTAAAACCAGGAAACCATGTGAGAAGAGTATTTCCGTTTTTTGGGTGGACACTATTGCATTTGAATACATAACATCTCAGCATTTATCTCCCGTGTATTTTACCTTTTAGAACACGCAGGTGACTGAAGCATGGAACAAGATTTCTCCGTCTTTTAACTGTGTACCCATTGAAGGTAGGGGCTAGATGAGAAATATTTCCTAATAAAAGTTTCATAATTCTTTGTTTGTCTAGAACTACAAACAAAATGGAAAATACAAGTTTACATACTAAGGCCTCATGCACACGGCCGTGGCCATATTGCAGCCCGAAAACGGCGGGTCGGCAGTCCATGGCCGCTGGCCGTGTGCACCCAGCATCACTGATGCAGACCCATTCACTTGACTGGGTCCGCAATTCCAGAGATGTGGAACAAAGTCACGGAACACCAGAAGCACTACAGAGTGCTTCCATGGTGTTTCTTTCAGTTGTTCTGCACCGCAAAATAAATATGACTTCATATTTTTTGTGCTGCGGGCAGACCACAGACCCATTCAAGTTGAACGGGTCCAGCCCGCTGCACGGATGCGGTAACAATGCACGGAACGGCCGTGTGCATGCGGCCTAAGGCTGAGTTCATATCACCGTTTAGGCCAGATTCCCATCTGCGTCTTGAACTTCGGCACTGTAGCCGGTGTACATGCCTGCTTTCTGCCAGACAAAAAATGTTGCAGGCAATGTTTTTTGGGGCAGTCGAAAGTCAGCATATATGCCAGAAAGGGACCAGATTACTGCTGGATCCCATTACACTGAATGGGGATCTGGCGGTGCACGGTGGTATCTGGCTATGCCATAGTTCACAGTGCAGATGTGAACCCAGCCTTGGCTTTCTGTTCTTCTCATCCATCACAGAACTGACGCTAAAAGGGTCTTAACTGATTCTTGAAATACAGGATCTGTTTTTTGTTTAGCTTTCCGTTCTTCTGATCCTTGACTGAAGGCTCTTACCTGATACATGATCTAAGCCATACAATAAATGTAAACCTTATAGCAAACAAAGTACCGTAAGGAACAAGGGAGAATTTGTATTTTCTGGCACTGGCAATCCCATACTGATGACCTATCATAAGTCTCAGAAAATCCTTTTTAAATCATTTCAGCTTTTCAAAAAATCATTCATTCTTAACAGCTGTATGAGTATCAGTAAGAACTTTCTCTGAAACCTGTTGGTGTTTTCCTCCATGCAGGGATGCTTTCTCACCAGTTGAAGCAGCATGTTATTGATGGAGAGAAGACAATTATTCAGAACCCAACTGACCAGCAAAAGTATGTTCCTACTGTGTATCTAAAGATAACATGTCACCAAAAATAGTTATATACAGTTTATTTTTTATTTTTTTAATGCCCACACCAGTTATGCGGGTCCTCCTAAGCTGAGAAGCTGCCATTGGAACTTCTGTTCCATACCACAGTGACCAGACTACAATTGAGTATTTAGGAAATACAATATCTCCTTATGGAGAGTATTGAGTTAAGGTATGGTCAGCAAAGATATGACCATAGCCTAAAACCTTCTAGAATGAATGATGCACTTTAAGGGTAACTGAAGTCACTATACAAACTAGGGCTCTTTTAATAAAATTAGCGTAACGGGTCTGAACTCTTTAAAAAGGTTGTCCGGGTCGCAAATATTGAGGATCTATCCTTCAGATGGGTAATTAGTATCTGATCAGCAGGGCTCTGGCTCCTGGCACCCCTGCTGATCAGTTGTTGGTAAGGGCTCCTGGCACTTGGGCGCCTCTTTTTTGGCTTTTGATGTCAGATCCATCAGTCACATGGACTTTCTGCAGCTCAGTTCCATTCAAGAAAGTAGGAATGAGCTGCAATACCAAGCACAGCTGCTATCCAATGGACAACGCCGTGCTTGATATGCTATGAGAGGCCGCAGCACTCATTCAAACAACTGACCGACACTGGTCCAGGGAGCAGGCTCTGATCTGACATTGATGACCTATCCTGAGGATAGGCCAACAGTATCAGAGTCCAGGAAAACCCCTTTAGCCGACTTGTCCCTGCTTCATTTAACCAGCCTTAGGTTGGCCATACAATTAGCTGTTGGCCAGACGACTGCAGTTTCTCCTAATCCCCTCATACATATACCTACCCGGCCAAGCCACCATGTGGTTCACATTTTTGTGAAATTAATGGATATTGGCTTTATTTGGCCTAGGCCTACAAAATTTACATATATGTATGAACCAGCTTTCTGCTGCATTATTGGTTGTTCCAGCATCAACGGACCTTTCTTCTTTTGTAGGAAAGACCATGAAAAGGCAGAGTTTGAGGTTCATGAGGTGTATGCGGTTGATGTACTTATCAGCACTGGAGAAGGGAAGGTGAGGACAGTGTAAAATGCTGCAAAGCTTTGTGGCTTATCTTCACTTTCCTAGCCATCTAAGGTTTTTTTTTTTTTATTTATTTTTTTTTTTTTCCCAATTAGGCAAAGGATGCTGGCCAGAGGACAACCATTTACAAAAGGGACCCAACCAAGCAGTATGGTCTGAAAATGAAAACCTCTCGTGCCTTTTTCAGTGAAGTTGAGAGACGATTTGGTGCTATGCCATTCACTCTCAGGTAGAACGTTATGTAGCCTTCTGCATATGGTATTTGCACACAGCTGTATAATTATACAATGGGCAATAAAAAACTTTTTTTTTTTTCTTTTTTTTTGTGTAGAGCCTTTGAAGATGAAAAAAAGGCTAGAATGGGTGTAGTGGAATGCGCCAAACATGAGCTGCTGCAGCCTTTCAATGTACTATATGAAAAGGAAGGTGAGAGGTTTTTATTGTAATCTTACATTTAAAGGGAACCTCTCACCTAGAGAATGCATATTAAACCGCCAGCAGTACCTTATTGCAGCATGAGTATAATGTCTTTTCTGTGCAATGTGCCAAAAGTCTGAAAAACGATAGTCTTGAAGTCAAGGCTGTCCAATTCCTTCACTGCTGGGCGCTTGAGCGTAGTCTTGCGCAGGCTCTCGTGTGCGAGTGCCTGATCATTGAGCCTATCTCACAGCAGAGTGGAACGGCATGCAGGCGCCGACACTGCAGGGACACAGTGCACGCGCATGACTATGTTTGAGCGTCCAGTGGTGAAGGAAGTGGAATTCCTATCAATCATACACTAAGGGGTGGGGGGCGCTTGACTTCAGGCGAGAAAGCTGCTGCCCCCAGACTTCAAGACTATCGTTTACATGGCGTACCAAGTTGAATAAAAGTTTTCTGTCAGACTTGGTGCATTGTGCAGAAAAGACACAGACACCTTTTATAATCATGCTACAGACGGCAATAAGGTACTGCTGGCGGTTTAATATGCATTTTCTAGGTGACAGGTTCCCTTTTAATGGTTTCCGAAATGCCCTTTAATGGATTTTTTGCGACAGTCACAGTGCGACACCATAGACTATCATTATAAAAATTGTCGTGCGACATTTGTGCGACAAATGTCATCGTGTAGACCTAGCCTAACTCTTCGCTCTTGGAGAAGCAGGAGTTTCGTAATGCCTTTGCTTGTTTTTCTTGATTAAATGCACTGAACTCAACACGCTTTTCCCGTCTTTCTTCAGGAGAGTTTGTTGCACAATTTAAGTTCACAGTCCTCTTGATGCCCAATGGCCCCATGAGGATAACTAGTGGACCCTTTGATCCCGATGTGTATAAATCTGACCTTGAGGTGCAGGATACAGAACTGAAGGTGAGTACATTTATAGTGATATCATTTGGATCTTGCCTGCCAACCGTGCTTCATGAGTGACCCAGCACTCTAAAAATGGAATATGTGGACTCTCGCCTAAAAGCGGTTGTCGTTTCTAAAATGCCTTAACCAGTAGTGCTCTGGCACAGAAGACTATAACTCGCCTCAAAACATTCAGACTTCTCTTTGTTAGTTATCTTAGCCACGTTTTTAGGATGGATTTCACCCTCTGCAAGTCTAGGGCCGTATGGCCAGCCTATCACTTCTAGTTCTCTTTTTTGTTTTATCTTGGGTTCTAATGTACTCCTGGCACATTGCGCCACCTAGGATAGGGCCTTAAAGGATAATATGGTGGGGGTAATGTACAGCTCTCCAGTTAGTACAGCTCTACAGTTAATACGCTTCAATGTTGAAGTTTGTAATTTTTTGTTTTTGTGTGCTCTTTTATTGTGTAACAACTAGTTTTATTTGTTATGGTTAATTTAGGCACTACTGCAAAGTTCAGCAAGTCGGAAGACCCAGAAAAAGAAGAAAAAGAAGGTAACTGCTCCAGTGTAATATACTGCTGCTCTTTCAATGGTTGCTTGTAGCTCACAGAACTAATAGCTTTGAGAGATATTATAAAGAAGAAAAGTACCAGTAAGGGCTTGCTCACATCTGTGCTGGAGGTTTGGGTCATCACAGATCCCATCAAAAAGACCAGAAAAGTCCTGCAGGACTCCCCCCCCCCCCCCCCCCCCCCCCCCTCCGTCCGTCCGTCCGTCCGTCCGTTCACTTAGCCGTGTGTAAGGACTTGTTCCAAATAAGGTGAAATTGGGGGGGGGAACGCAATTCCTTAACAATTTTATGGGTTTTGCTTTTACAACATTCCCTATACAGTAAAACGGTTACTTTCATTCTCCAGGTCAGTATGATTATGGTGGTGCGACATGTGTAGTTTTTCTTGCATTTTGATACTGGAAAAAAAATAACTTGAAAAAGTATATTTTTTTTCTTCTTTTCGTCGCCATAGTCTGACCCCTATAACTTTTTTGCCATTATATGTACGGAGCTGTGTGATGGCAAATTTTTTTTGAGGGGCAATCTGTACTTTTCATTAATACCATTTTGTGGTGTGTGTGTGTATAACTTTGATCACTTTTTATAAAATACAGATTTGTGGGAGGTGATGTGACCAAAAAAAGGCAAATCTTGTTTTTTCCCTATTTTCTTTTATTTTTAATGTTCGTGGATGCGGACCAAAACAATGGCCATGTGCATGAGGCCTTAGACTGATGAATGTGATGTCCCTGGCCTAGGCTATGCTTTGTGCCCAGGTGCCTTCTCCAAGAGCTGATCGGCAGGGGTCCCGGTTGTCGGACTCCCACCGATCAGATACTGTTGACCTATCCAGAGGACAGGTCATCAGTATAACAGTCTTGGAAAACCCCTTTAGACGGGTGAACCCTAATAAATGCTAAAATGTTGTGCCTTATCTATTACAGGCTACAAAGAATGCTGAACAGGCCACTGCTGAGGATAATGAAGGCACAGAGTGAGGATAACACCACGTGAAGGTGTTTGACTTCGACCTGCCAGTTTATTTTTTAGCGTCTACGTTATTTTTGCCTCTTTCCCCTCTCCCAAGAAGTATGAAATGTTGAAACACAAAAAGCCTCTGATGGGTGATCCCGCAGAGTGCTAATGGATTCAGGCCTCCCCTTACCCTCTTTGGATACAAAACATGGACACTGAGGGAAAATTCTTTTTGGAATTTACACCAGACTACTTAACCAAAAAAAATATATAAAAAAACCAAACAATAAAATCAGGCATAAAACCAGTCTTAAGCCCCTCTTTCTCAATAAATGTTGATTATTTTTTTCTATAGGATTGGAACAAGTCAACCTTTAGGACTTGTATCATCGCTGACACCTACTCTCCAAAATCTCACTTTACTTCACTCTCAAGCTCTGTTACTGATTACAGAACCGCTCTTTTCTTCCTTTTTCCTCTTGTGTGAATGTCATGCCAGTTCTGGTGAAACCATGACTATTCGAGCCCAAATATAAATTACCAATAAGTAGATTATGATGAGGCAAACTGTGCACTTAATGGTTCTTAAGAACTTCGGAAACGTTTTGTATTAATATTGCAGAGCAATGGTTTTCAATATATGTCCTATTGCTTCCACCTGAATATTAATTGAAGGTAGAAGCTTAAAACTTGGTGCATTTATCTGCCACCCAGGACACCACTGATTCAGTGCCTGCTTATAAGAGTAGGCATGCTTTACTGCGTCTTCCTCCGGGCTATCCTACAAGCTTTTCCTACCCTTACCATCACTCTTACTATAAGGAATAAATTGTCTGCACAGTACTACTTTGGTTGTTTGTATTATCTGTTTTCTCATGTATCTGCAAGGTCAGCAGACTGGCGTAGGCATTTAGGGCTCATGTACATGACCGGGAAACAGTCCATACGTTGGCCACATCTCCCGGACCGATCGGTGCTCTCCTGACCCAAACATCATCATGTGAGATCACTGCAATAGCCTCTCCATCCAATGGTAACTGATTGTATCATAAATTACTATGATACATTTTGGGTCAGGGAAGCTGCGGTCAGCCCGGGAGATGCTGCCGGCACACGCACCATGTTTCCCAGGCCAATCACAGTCCACTCCAGTGCATGATGAGCCCTTACCCTGTACAGAGCTGTATCTGTTTCCTTCTACTGGTTTCCTTGCCTGCTCTGAAATGGATCTAATGTTCACCTTTTTAAACCCATTTTTGAAAACCGCATACATTGGGGTGCTTAAAAAAAAAAAAAAAAAGTCTGTTCTGTCCGCAAAGAAATTGAACTGGATTCCGTTTTTTCTGTTTTAATCTCAATAGAAGGGAATTAAACCTGAGCCAGTAAAAGTGAACTCGATGTTGTCAGCTGTGTATTGTTCAGCCATCAAGTCTACAAATCGTTCTGCTTTTATTTTCACGTTGCGCGTCCTTACTATATTGACATGCAGCCGATTTTATGATTACGCTTCTTATTGTTGTGACCAAGCTGTGCATTCAGCCATATTTAATTTTTGGGGGTCTGGAGTAATAGTTTATTGCTGATTCTAGGTTCACGAGTACACTCCTAGAGCTTTTATTTTTTATATTATAATTGTTTTTCATAAAACATTTGCGATGTCAAAGTGACACATCAAAGGCTTTGATCAGTGTCTCGGAGCTGAGACCACCACCAATCGCTAGAATGAGGCGAGAGAAGTGCTCACATATCGTTCCTCACTGTAGGAGAGGAAGCAAGACTGACTATAGAAAATCTATGGGGTTGTCTTGATTCTGTCCCTTGCAGCAAGACGAGAGCGCGATTTGTGGGTGCTTCCCTCTCCTCATTCTAGCAATCGGTCACTCAGACCCCCCCTGATCAAAACCTTTGATATGTAACTATGACATACCCACATTTTCATGGTGATGTTGCTTCCAAATTTTTAAAAAGCTTTCAAAGAAATTCAACTTTTCTACTCTGCTGACACTTCTTTTGAAGAACCTATACGGAAGCTGGTAACATCATAGTGACTGATTCCCACAGTAGTGTCTGATTTTCTGTCTGCAAGAATCGGATGGCCTCTGTGCCTTCTGGTTTTTGTTCTTTCTTGCTCCCATACATTGAATGGGTGAATCTGATCTGGAAAAACAGACCAGAGTAGGACACACACCGATGTATGAATAGCCCTGTTGACTTGCATGGGTCTGTGTGAATAAGCCCTACTACCCCATAGTGCCTTGGGCTACACTGCTACTTTTTTGTAGCGCTACAAATTAATTTGAACTATTGAGCCACAGCTGTAGTTCCAAGGAATATATTCTGTTTTTCGTAATCTTGTGGACTGCAAATGTCGCTTAGTAGTTAAAATCAATCACGCTACAAAAAGTCGCAATGTAGCCCAAGTCTAAGGGCTGATTCACATGACCACGCTTGTTCCATGAAATGCAGCCCATTTGTAGGCTGCATCTTCTGGACTACAGTCAGTTGCCCTGACCTAAACTGACTGCATTATGGTGATTAATGATAGTCAGTTCATGTCTGATCGGGGGTTTAAAGTGCTGTACTCATATCATGGGAGTACAGTACAATAGAGCCTTGATCAGATAGGAACCGACTGTATCATAAGTCATAATCGGCCACGTTTCCCAGGCCGAGCATTGGTAATTCAGCCCTAAATATGTAAGTTTAGGCTGCACTGAAAGAAAGTTTAGCACTGAGAATAAACCTTTTTATATCTGGTAGATACCCTAACTATATAGCTAACCATAGGGGGTTGCAGTATTGACCACTAGATGTATGCGAGATGACGCATACACCTCTCATGAAGATCATAGCTCCAAATGTATCTTTTTTTGTCATGAAGCTCGTTAGGTGATCCAAAAGGAGCCCATGGTCTCATTCAGACTGTTCCTGTGAACATGACTATTATGTAGCACTAAGACAGTTTTTTTTTTTTTTTTTTCCTACAGCCTGTGTTACACAGTAGGATAGTGGCGGTGGGCCCTTTCCCTTTGATCATTAGGTTTAATATTAAAGCAGACATCCATCCAATTTCCACACTGTGGAGAAAAGGTAGATTTTTACACCATGTAACAAATAAGCATCACATCTTTCCTGCCTGGGTAGACGTGCTCCAGAGACTGCAGTTGATCTATTGTGTGGTAACAGTGGGTCCGACTTACTAAGAATGGTGGCACTATACACCTAGTCGGTAGATCTGAAGAGACGTTGATGAGAAAAGGACAGGAGCTAATTGTGCTTTTTTTCTGATAAATCTTTATGGCTTGGCTTTTCTATGGGGTTAATTCTGGTTAAAGATGGGTTAAATCACTGTGACTGCAAGACGAAAACGCATTTTTTTTACTCACTTTTACTAAATATGTATTACTTGGAAGAAAAAAAAATGCCTGCAAGTAATGTTACAAGGTTTCCTTGCAATCTGTATATTTTCCAAAAATAAAATTGCTATTGACTGACTGGTATATGGTTATCAAAGCATTTTTATTGTCGCTGTTCTTTTCCAGAGCTCTTATTAGGGAGTTTTTTCCAAGAGTAGAATATTCATGACCTATCCTCAGTATTAGGTCATAAGTATCTGAGTGGCGGGGGTCTGGCTCCCAGGACCCCTGCTGATTTGCTGTTTGAAGAGGCAATGGTGATCCGGTGAGCGCTACAGCCTCTTCACAGCAAAGCAAGCAGTGCCATGCATTGTATAGTGGCTCAGCTTGGTATTGCAGCCCAGGCCCATTCACTTAAATGGGACGTCGCTGCACATTGGCCATGTGACCGAAGAACATGTCACTGGCCTAGGAAGAGACCGAAGCACCACGGGCTCTTCAAACAGCTGATCGTGTGGGTGCCTGGAGTCGGACCCCCACCAATCGGGTATTGATGACCTATAACCCCTTAGCTCTGATGGTCACATTCCCTTAAAGGGAAACTGCTCTCACTGAGGGATGCTAATGTCAGCGGTCTGTTACTCATGAGCAAATAAGTGGTTACTGTGATCTCTCTGCAGTGTCACTGAATTAACCACAAGGTCTACAACCACCTAATATCAGCAGATCAGCGAGCACTGAAATCTGTGTCTCACTACTTTATACTGCTCTCTGAAAGACAGTATAAAGTTGATTGTTTCCCTTTAAAGAGGCAGATACAATTTTAGTTAGGGGACGTCCACCACAACTAACTTTAAAATCTAACGCTATACAGAACTAGGATACAGTTCTGATACTACTAAAACTAGCACTTGTCATATATACCAGTGCATCTCAATAAATTAGAATATCATTTAAAAAAAGTTAATTTATTTCAGCAATTCAAAAAGTGAAACTCATTGAAATAGATCACTGTGTAATGAATTTATATAGTTTTTTCTTTTAATGTTGATTATAGCTTACAACTAATGAAAACCCCAAAGTCCGTATCTCAGAAAATTAGACTATATAAGACCAATCAAAAATGATTTTTCATGCAGACACGTTGGCCTACTGAAAAGTATGTACAGTATGCACTCAATACTTGGATGGGGCTCCTTTTGCATGAATTATTGGATCAATGTGGCATGGCAGTGGATCAGCCTGTGGTACTGCTGAGGTGGTATGGAAGCCCAGGTTACTTTGATCACGGCCTTCAGCTTATCTGCATTGTTGGGCTGGTATCGCATCTTCCTCTTGACAATACCCCATTGATTCTCTATGGGGTCTAGGTCAGGTGAGTTTGCTAGCCAGTCAAGCACAGCGATACGTGGTTATTACACCAGGTATTGGTACCTCTTTCTCATGAGGTCGTTAAGGTTGCCTTGTGGTCCAGTAATTATCCCACAGGTCCCATATGGCGTAGAGTACTATTTTGTCCTGAAACATGGCCGTTAAATATTCCATTGTTTGGACCTCACCATCACCCTAGCGTACAAATCAGAAACCCGTGGCGGTTCAGGGCTTTTCCAAACTCGGGAGATTAGACAACGAGCTGCTGTTAGTATCAATAGTAATAACTTAAGTGAGTGTTTTTTTTTAACTTAAATGGGGACCACATTAAGCAGGAAGGACATGGGGTCAGGTTGGATTTCCACTGCAAAAATATCACTCAGGAGGGTGCCCACTCCAGTCCAATAGGGGTGTATCTTGGGGCAGTCCCAGAAAATATGAGGCAATTAACCCCTATGTAAGCTGCATCTCCAGCAGTCTCCTGGGGCTACTGGGTTCATTCTATGGAGGAGGTCAGGAGTGTGGTACCAGTACATTAAGATTTTATATTGGTACTCCTGATGAAGTATCAACACAGAGGATTTCGCTGCCCTCCTCCATTTAAAAAGGTTCCAGAGTGTGTCCGGTAAGGCACCTCCCACCGCACCATGTAGGAGTGCATTTGAACCCGATCAGGGAAGGGAGTCTGCAATATGGAGTAAATCTCAGAAATTGGACCTTTCGCATGTATCCCTTCCCTGCAAAGATCTTCAAAGGGAGTCGGGAGGAAAACTGATCCCTGAAAAAATGGACTGTGTGAAGTGACTAAGGCCTCATGCACACGACCGTGTTCCGTGATTTTTTGCGGACCTATTGACTTTCAATGTGTCCGTGGAAAACTCGGCTAATGCACTGTTTGTCATCCACGTCCGTGATCCGTGTTTCCAGTCCGTGAAAAAAATATGACCTGTCCTATTTTTTTCACGGACAACAGTTCGCGGACCTATTCAAGTCAATGGGTCCGTGAAAAAACACGGAGGCACACAAGATTGTCATCCGGGTCGGTGTCCGTTTTTTTTCCTATCATTTGCATGGCAAACTTGACTTAGATTTTTTAGAAAAAGAGGCTACAATTTGCACGAGCTCACCAAAATTGGACTGTTGAAGACTGGAAAAATGTTGCCTGGTCTGATGAACCTCGATTTCTGTTGAGACATTCAAATGATAGAGTCCGAATTTGGCGTAAACAGAATGAGAGCATGTATCCATCATGCCTTGTTACCACTGTGCAGGCTGGTGGTGGTGGTGTAATGGTGTGGGGGATGTTTTCTGGGCACACTTTAGGCCCCTTAGTGCCAATTGGCCATCATTTAAATGCCACGGGCTACCTGAGCATTGTTTCTGACTATGTCCATCCCTTCATGACCACCATGTACCCATCCTCTGATGGCTACTTACAGCAGGATAATGCACCATGTCACAAAGCTCAAATCATTTCAAATTGGTTTCTTGAACATGACAATGAGTTCACTGTACTAAAATGGCCCCCCACAGTCACCAGATCTCAACCCAATAGAGCATCTTTGGGATGTGGTGGAACGGGAGCTTCGTGCCCTGGATGTGCATCCCTCAAATCTTCATCAACTGCAAGATGCTAGCCTATCGATATGGGCCAACATTTCTAAAGAATGCTATCAGCACCTTGTTGAATCAATGCCACGTAGAATTAAGGCAGTTCTGAAGGCAAAAGGGGGTCCAACACCGTATTAGTATGGTGTTCCTAATAATTCTTTAGGTGAGTGTATGTGAACCGGCGGGGACTAACCACAGTTGCTCACCACTCCTCCTGAGGAAGCGAACACACGCAAAACGCGTGTCGAGGAGCGCCATCACCCAGCGGTATGTTGCCCTACATGTTATTTGCACCTCATGGCTAGTAGACTTGGTTGATCTTTGCTATGATTGTGTTGCTTTGACCATCTTCTGGCATATGTACCTCGGCACTTATACTTTAAAACCCGTTCTGGGACCTACTCACAACATCTATTTGGGTCAGTTTTTGTACTACTGCCTATAATTACTGTTATGGGGTCATCAGCAGGGTGGTGAGCAACAGTGGTTAGTCCCCACTGGTTCACATATGTATTGTGAAGTAATGTTCATTTTTAAAGGATATTAATAAAGGATATTAATAAACTTGATATTTTATTATTCATACTTGGTGTGTTATGCACTCCTTTCTTGTGATATATCGTATATTTTTTTTGTACCATTTAATTGAGACCGTCGGTTATTCAATTAGATTTTTTTTTAACTTTCCTTCATGTCTGGAGATCCTCCAAAAATAAAGGAAGACACACGGAAACAAAAACGGACACGGAACAATGGAACCCCTTTTTGCGGACCGCAAAAAAATACTGTTGTGTGCATGAGGCCTAATCTGGATATAAAAGTAATTGGAGGGGGGGGGGGGGAATCATATTTGGTCTGGAGGGTAGAAAACGGCAAAAGGTCCCTAGTGAAGGGGTCCACAATATCTGCAAACCGAAACACACCCTGCTAAAACCATGGTCTTGTTGTGGATGTGGTAAGACTAGCAGGGAGCGTAGGGTGATACAAAAAGGAGGTCATGGCGGAGTGGTTAGAAACCAGGGGGAATTTGCCACTGCACTGCTGCCATATGAGTCTAGTACAAGCCATGAGCCCTAAGAGATCCTTAATTGGTTGTCTTGTGAGATCCGGACATAAGCATGGAGTTAGGATGTATAGGAGCTAGCCAGAGTCTTTCTACTTGCATCCAGACAGAGTATGGGTGCAAGGAAGCCCAGGCCGTGACAGAATGTAGCTGGGCTGCCCAGTAATATTTGGACAGATCCGGTACCCCTAGTCCACCCTGATGCCTACTAGATAGAAGGACTGACCGTGGGATTCTATGACGCCTTCCCGCCCATATGAATCTAAGGAGGTGAGATTGAATGGATCTCAGGTCTTTGAGGGTAACTATAATCGGTAAGGTCTCAAAAAGATACAGAAGCTTGGGCAAGATCTTCATTTTAGTCGCAGCAATACGTCCCATGAGAGAGAGTGGGAGAGCGTGACACTTGTTTAGGAGATCCCTGATCTCTGCATATATGCGTGGGAAGTTATAGAAACATAGAATGTGTCGGCAGATAAGAACCATTTGGGCCATCTAGTCTGCCCAATATACTGAATACTATGGATAGCCCCTGGCCCTTTCTTATATGAAGGATGGCCTTATGCCTATCCCATGCATGCTTAAACTCCTTCACTGTATTTGCAGCTACCACTTCTGCAGGAAGGCTATTCCATGCATCCACTACTCTCTCAGTAAAGTAATACTTCCTGATATTACTTTTAAACCTTTGCCCCTCTAATTTAAAACTATGTCCTCTTGTAGCAGTTCTTCTTCTTATTCTCTCCTCTTTTACCTTGTTGATTCCCTTTATGTATTTAAAGGGAGTCTGTCACCTGATTGTGACAGCTTACATAGCGCTCTAGCATAGCAGTCTATGATTCTAATGGTACCTTTGATGTGTGCTTGTGACGTTCCCCCAAGGCAAAAACGGACTTTTATTAATATGTAAATTAGGGCTCGCAAGTGCCCAGGGAGGGGTTCACCTTGTTGGAGCCCAGGCTGTTCTGCCTCTTTTTGTCATATCCCCGCCCCAGCCTCTTCCTCTGCCCACCCCGCTCTTCCGCATGCCCCGGCCAAGCAATGGATAGCGCACGCGTGGGATCCGGCTGCAGAGAAGGAGGACGCAAAGTAAGAGTGGGACGGAAAGAGGAAGAGGCTGGGGCGGGGATATGACGAAAAGAGGCAGAACAGCCTGGGCTCCAACAAGGTATCATTAGAATCATAGACTGCTATGCTAGAGCGCTATGTAAGAGGTCTATTAGGTCACAATCTGGTGACAGACTCCCTTTAAAAGTTTCTATCATATCCCCTCTGTCTCGTCTTTCTTCCAAGCTATACATGTTAAGGTCCTTTATCCTTTTCTGGTAACTTTTATTCTGCAATCCATGTACTACTTTAGTAGCTCTTCTCTGAACTCTCTCCAAAGTATCAATATCCTTCTGGAGATATGGTCTCCAGTACCGAGCACAATACTCCAAATGAGGTCTCACTAGCGCTCTGTAGAGCGGCATGAGCACCTCCCGCTTTCTACTGGTAATGCCTCTCCCTATACACCCAAGCATTCTGCTAGCATTTCCTACTGCTCTATGACATTGTCTGCCTACCTTTAAGTCTTCTGAAATAATGACCCCTAAATCCCTTTCCTCAGATACTAAGGTTAGAACTGTATCACTGATTTTATATTCTGCTCTTGGGTTTTTTTACGCCCCAGGTGCATTATTTATCAACATAATTTTTTTTTTTTAAATCAGATATTTTTTTTTGATTTTTTGGAAAATCACAAAAATACAAAGGAAAATAGTCTGCACAGTATACATGCAACTGTTGATGACAAAAATACCATAGCATTACAAGATCGCACAAATAGTTACTTTCATGAGTATCCCAAGTAACATCAACCATTGTGCAAGAAGTAGATAAAATCACGTAATCTAGTTACAAAGTATACCTGGTACAGAACCGCATCTCCCATCTAATAATTTATAAACATAGAACCCTCCCTCCCTATTCAACTAAAGCCCACTACCCCCCACCCCCCCTACCCGAGCGATGGAGCGGATCCGAACTCCAAAATTGGTCGTCCTATTAACATATCAAAGGCATAGCCATTGGTGTACTTCTCCTATCTGTTTAGCAGACCTCTTCACACCCGTGACATACGTCCAGAGCTAAATAAGATAGAGGAGATAGAAAGCACACATCACAAGAACAGTGTCTCTACCTACCCCATAGTCCAACTACGAGGGGAGGCTAAACCGGGCACTGTATCCTATATTTCTCCCAGTTATCCCATATTTTGTTAAACTTCACAACACAGTTTCTTTTAACATACACACCTTTCTCCAAACGTATTATAGCTGACATTCTATTGACTAATTCTCCCCTAGTCAGAAATTTAGGTCTAAGCCAAAATCTAGCTATTAGTTTCCTAGCTTGAAATAGCAGACGCTGTACACCCAGACCGTGATGCCAATCTTTGATGTCTACTACCCCGACCACACATGCTCTCAGTCCAGGCGGAACCGCAATATTATATGCGTCTTTTATTAGGGCCAGAACCGAGGACCAAAAGTTCCGGAGCTCCGCACAATCCCAGAACATGTGTAGCAAGGATGCAGGGCCCCTGCCACATCTAGGACAATCCGCATCTTCCCGAACACCTATCCGGCATAAAAACTCTGGCGTCCTATACACCCAGTGTTTTAAAAACAGCTGGGACATACGCTGCCCCTCACAAACTGACAGTTGTGGAGTGAGCGCTAAGAGCGACTTCCACTGCTTTGAGATTGGCCCGACCTCCTTCTCCCATTTAGATTTGACTGCTAAAACCTCTTTGTGGCGAAACCAACCTCGCCACTGTGTTTTGGAGGGGGCTGTTTGCCAGCCTCCTGCCTCAGGATTATGGCCCATACTAACTTTTAAACCCCTGAACCTATTCCAGGGAATTTTGGATAGGTTTGTCCCCCAAGTTATACTGTTTAAATTGATGTAAGTTATATGTATGGACAATGTAACCTCACAAAGTTGTAACAATTTATAATAAGTGTAACTTGTCAGCTTGGGAGGAATATGCTGGGTGTGTTTCTATTATCCCATTGTGCCATTGCCCCATTGTGTGTTTAAATGGTGATGTCTGTCCTGTTGTCTCCACATGTGTATTGGCGATCTCCTCTTTGTCCCGAGAGATAATTGGATTGCCCTCGGTTGTCTCCGGGACATAGAGGAGGAAACCATGATGCATTGTGGGGATGTGTTGTATCTGTTCTGTGTCGCAGTCTCCCTTCTGGTCCTCTAGGGGGCGTGAACGATTGGTTGCTGTACTTGCATTGTGTGTGTTGTAAGATATTGATTGGTTGGATTTCAAAACCCTGTGGGCAGTACTATGTTTGTTTTTTATGAATAAAAGAGGCTGTACCTGAAGTACAGTCAGACCACTGCTTGACCCTGAACACGGAGCCTTGTCTCGTCATTGGGGGGATTCCCTGTATGCTGTTGGAGACTGATTGCCAGGAGTGTAAGCTGACTGTATGCTTTTCCTGTTTGTCTGCTGGCAGCTATTCGCGAGGTTCCAGTTTGGAGTGCTATTTTGTACCCAGTTCGGGAGTTTGGTGTTCTGCAGTAGCTGCGCCTGTCTCTCAGAAAGGGGCATATCGCCTAAACGGATTTTAACCCCTTGTCTGCTGAAACGGTCCGTTACACTCTTGTTTCAGTGATTTCACATACAAGTTCCTGTAGGTAGAAGATATCAGACCGTTCGAGGAACTGGTTGTGAGAAGTTGCTGAAACAATGGGACCATAGTGCATTTCAACGACACAGATTTAGCCTGTGTCTGAAAGGCATGACGAAGTTGTAGAAATTGATAGAAGGCCGTGTGTGGGAGACCAAATTCAGTTCTCAACTGTTCAAAGGACTTAAAAACATCAGCACTCTGTAGTTGACATAAACATCTCACTCCTTTGCGCTCACAGGGTGAAAAGCCATCTAACTGGAACAGTTTAGGAACGTGCGGATTCCTCCAGATAGGGGAAAACTGCGTAAACCCATTTACTGATAACAGCGCCCGGCATTTCTGCCAAACCTTGTGCATCATAAAAAGTGTGCGATGCCCCAACAGCTTACCAACAATTCCGCTATTTTCCAATAAAGCCACCGGAGAACTGTGCCCAATAATGTGTGCCACCAATCTAGCTGAGGCAACGTCTCCAGGAGTTCTCCCCCATCCCGTCAACTGTTGCAACTGGGCCGAGATGTAATAAAGCCATGCATTCGGTACTGATAACCCTCCCTCCTCTTTCCCTCTCTGCAGAGTGTCCAGTCTAATCCGCACCTTTTTATGGCACCAAATCAAATCCGTAAACAACCTATCAATTTTTATGAATATCCTGCGAGGAATCCATACCGGGGAATTATGCAGTATATACATGAGTTTGGGCATGAGAATCATTGTAAGAAGGTTACTTCTCCCAATTTCAGATAGCGGCAATTTGCACCAAGCCTTTTATCCAGCATTGCGATTAAGAGCGGTTCTATATTAAGTTTAATATAACTGTTAAGATTTGCTGTAACCATTATCCCCAGATATTTGACCTGATGCTCAATTTGCAATGGACAACAGTTTGGGATAAGAGTTATAGCAGATTCATCTAGCAGTAGGAGAGTGGACTTATCCCAGTTGATACGGAGACCAGACCTATCACCAAACTCCTGTATAAGTGTCATGACAGGACCTAAAGACTCGATGTTCCCCCATTCGCCCGTATAATAGCCGTGGGGCCATTGTATAACAACTGAAACCCAGGAGATAAAGGTCGTCCCAAACCCCATGACTCGCAACACCTCCCACAGATAACACCATTCAACACTATCAAAGGCTTTAGCCGCGTCCAATGAGAGGATGGCTCGCCCTCTGACAGACTCAACTCTTCTCTGAGTATTAAGAAAAAGGCGTCTAAGATTCACCGAAGTAGATTTGCCAGAATCTTAATATCAGAGGTTAACAATGAAATTGGTTAAATTGATATCGTGGCTCACCCGTATCTATCAATATGGTAAAGGTGCACTATTTTTAAGATGAATCACCTATTCATCAATAATAAAGCAAATGAAAATATATAGATAAAGACAGGCACTCACCACTTGGTATGTCTATAGTAATTATTTTATATTCAATAAAACACATAAATATATGACTAAAAATGCAATATAATATAATATACTGAGGTTCGGGATCCGCTTATATAAATAAATTCATAAATGGATAAACAGTATATACAAATCAGATTATGCCGAAGGTTAATTCTGAAATATCTGTGTCTTGTGACTGTGAAATTAAGATTATAAGATTATAAGATTGTGAAAGATAAGTGCAGTTCTCCTGTAAAAAAGTCCTTCTCCAAAGAAAATATTTTTTTTTATGGTGATAAAGATTTGTGTAGAAACCTTGTAATAACTTAGTATCTTCTTATAACTTTTTTGCATATAGCGTGTATCCAATGTTGTTATTATAAGAAAGAGAAAGTCTTTCAATTTCTAGCAGCATATGTCATCCACACTTGCGATAGTACAAGGTAACTCAAGATCGGGTTTGGTTGTTGGGGCGTCCCCCTCTTCCTCAACCCTCTTACCTTGTCTTCAAAGTGTAGCTGCCCTGAAAGTTTTGCCGTTCTTGCGCTTGCTACGTCCGGTGATTGCTACTTGCTGTTTCGTGTCCTCTGGTCTCGGCGTTCCACGTGGTATACTTTCGTTTCGCCTTCCAGGCAACACTCAGCTGGAGTCGCGGAATCTCGCGATACCTTCGACTGGTTTCTGTTTCAGCCGTATCCAGACCAGCGCATAAGTCTTCTAATGACTGATTAGTCCCTTAGACTCGGCTCGGGTTTTTTAGGTGGGTAGTTCGTCGCTCTCAAGGACCAGCCAGACGCGTTTCGAGGGGTCTCCCTCTTCCTCAGTGGCTATGATACGAATGTTACTACCCCCTTCTTTAAATACTCTATTTCCACAGATCCCACCAAAAACCCGACATGGACTTATCCTCTTTCAATTTTTACCAGATATAACCTCAGTATTTTTCTATAGACTATGCACCTTATACATACAACAATTTATTTAATGTAGTTTAAAAAAATTTGTAGACCAATAAAATTCAATACAATTAATAAAATTTGTGTTGATAAAATTAATAAAATTAATAAAATGTATAAAATATTGACAGACTGAAAAAACGTTTCATTTTAACTGTATATAGTTGTTTTCAAGTTATTCTCTGTGTCTCTATATTCAAGACATAGTAAAAACCGCATCACACTCAAAAAACGCATATGCGTTTTTCATGCGTTTTGGGTGCGTTTTTTATGGATTTTGCTTCCCCTTATGTTTTTTAGTTATACCATATATATTATTTCCCAAGGGAGGGGATACTTTCCATTCTCCATATTCTTTTTATTCTTTTTTTTCTTTTTTTTTCTTTTTTTCTTATTTTCTTAACTGAAGTCTCCTAAATGAGAGCGTAGAGTAGTATAGGGAGAGGGAGCCTAACTCGGAGGGGAGATCCTGGTGCTGGTTAACAGCCAACTCAGGATGTCCCATCAGAGGAAGGCACCCATCTCCATTCTCTATAAGAAACCAAAAATCTCAAAGTCTGAGTTCAACCCCTGTGGGATAAGTGTCTCAAAGTCGAAAATTCGTCTTGATTCTTGCCTAGACATCCTGGAGATATGGTCTCCCCCTCTCCAATGTACCTCTATTTTTTCAAAGGCTACGAAGACCATACCCTCAGGATTTTTGTTGTGATGTTCTTTGTAGTGCAAGCGAAAGAGAGTGCTTATCATAACCATTTCTAATATTAGTGATATGTTCTGACAATCTTTTTTTTAAAGAACGTTTTGTTCTCCCAATATATTGTTTTTTACATTGGCATTCTATCATATACAGAATGTTGGTTGAGCTACAGGTCAGGAACTCTTTAATTTTCCATGTAAAAGAGTTCACCCGTGATTGGATTTCAGTGGTCTTCTTGGGGAAGGATGTCAATTTACATATTCCACATTTCCCACATTTATAAAAACCACTCAAATTCAACCAGCTCTGCATAGACATATTCTTTTTCTCTTTATTCTTAATCGTTGGTGCCACCTTTAAAGAAAGGTTTTGGGCCCTAGTGTATGTATTTGAGGGCCACTCTTAATCAAGGGGCCTATTAGTCTATCCTTCAATAGATGATGCCAATGTTTCCTCACAATCGTTTCAATTTGTTTGTGTTGCTTATTAAAGGGTAATATTATTCTAAATTGGATCTGTTTCTCCTCCTTCCTTTATATTCTCTTTTTCTCTAAAGAAAGTTTCCCTCTGTGTGTTCCTAACCGTTGTGAGTGCTTTATCTAATACCTTATTGGGATAATTTTTCATTAGAAAACATTCTTTCATATCTTCAGCCTCCTTTTCAAAATCGGCATCATCTGTACAATTTCTTTTTATCCGTTTAAATTGTCCCTTAGGGACTTCAAGCAACCATCTTGGTAGATGGCAGCTTGAAAACAGGATATAGCTGTTCCGAGAAACTTCTTTTTGATATGTGCTGCAGATCAATTGTTTATTCTGCACTCTAATTAGCAGGTCTAGAAATTCTATTTTCTCTACACTTATGTTGGCAGAAAATTTAAGATTATATGGATTGACATCCACATTTCTGAGAAATACATCCAAATCATCCCTCGTCCCTCTCCAGATGAACAGGATATCATCTATGAACCTGTGCCATAGTACCAGGTCTACCCCCAGCCTGGGTAAGATCTCTTCACATTCCCACTGTGCCATAAATAAATTGGCATAGCTGGGGGCAAACCTGGTACCCATGGCGGTTCCTCTAGTCTGTAGATAATAAGTCCATATTGTGGAAGAAATAATTATGGGTCAAAATAAATTTGACCCCCTCCGCTACAAAATCTATTTGTTTTTCCTGGAGATCACTATGCATCTTTAGTTGGCTCTTTAGATGCTTGTATTCCCTGATTATGATTTATAACTGTATAGAGGGAACTGACATCCAAAGTTCCCAATATCCAGTTTGTTTCATATTTTAGTCCCTCTACTATTTTGATGATCTGGGTCGTGTCTTTGATGTACGCAAAATTCTTTTTTACACTTGGTTGTAGGAGTTTATCAATATATTCTGACAAATTAGAGGTTAGTGAGCCTATGCCGGAGATGATTGGTCTCCCTGGGGGATTGAATTTATCTTTATGTACTTTTGGGAGACAGTAGAATACTGGTAATCTACTGCGAGTGGTACTAATAAACTTAAATTCCTGTTCATTTAAGATTCCCCTTTCCCAACCATCTCTGGCATAGTTCACCAACTCAACCTTATATTCATTTGTTGGATCTCTCAGCAGTCTGGAGTATGTACCAGTGTCCGACAACTGTCTAAGACATTCTGCTTCATATTTCTGTGTCTCCAGAATGACAATAGCTCCTCCTTTGTCAGCAGGTCTTATAGTGATATTTTCAATCTTTTGTAGTTGTTTCAAGGCCTGTATCTCTTGTGTTGTTATATTATTTCCTATTTTTGCATTAGTTTTTAACTTTCTTATGTCATTTTCTACAGATTTTTTAAATGCTGCCATCTCATGGCCTATTTGTTGCCTCGGATACATCTTACTTTTTGGTTTCAAGCTGGTATGCTTGAAACTATCTTTCTCCCCAGAAATCATCACTGTGGGATTTTTCATGTAATACTTCTTTAAGCACAACTTCCTAATAAATTTTTCTATTCCAATATAGATGTCAAATTTATTGGCTTGTGCTGTGGGGGCAAATTTTAGGCCTTTGTTCAACAATTGGACTTGTGTTGGGGTAAGTACTGTTTGACTCAAATTAATAATGGAATCAGTTTCTTTCTGGAGTTTAATTATCTGTGATTCCTTCTTCCCCTTTCTCTTTCCCCTCCTTGTCCCCTTTAATCGTTATGCTGTTGATAACGATTTGGGATGTATACCTCTTCCCGTCCCTGATAATCCCCCTCCCTGAAATTGTGTTGTGTTTGATATTGCTCCTTGTGTCTCAAGTTGTACTGATGACCTCTTCCTTGATAATGGTTTAAATGGGAGATCTAAATGGGAGAACTAAAATGGGAGATCAAATCCCTAACAAAACATCTAGAAATGGGTATTGTAACCAAGGGGTTACAGCTCTCTAAAAATCCAGCAGTGGACTTATTGACTAATTCCTTCAAGGAAGAATGGGATGACCTTTTGGCAAAACAATCTATAGCATTAGTGGAACTAGTAATTAAAAGGAGGAACCAAATTCTAGAAGAGACTTCACAAAAGATTCTAAAAATCAAAGAAAATATACAAAAATTACCACAGAATGAGGAAACATTAAACTGGCAACAAAGAATTTGTAAGAATTTAGGAACAATAGAACAAGAGATAATTATTAAAAAGAGTAAGAAATTAAAAAATACTATCAGAAGGGAAAATGGAAATCATACACCAGTAGAGGATGTTGATACTAACAGAGGGATTAATGAAGAACATAACACAGATATTAGACAACATATAGAATATGGAATCCCAGTTAGAAATAGATATGAACCAATTGTGAATAATCATTTTTTAGATGGGACTCCTCCACACCACAAATCGAAAATACGCCAAAAGAGACACACAACACCAGAACGAGTGAAATCCCCCCTGAAAATAAACCATTATCAAGGAAGAGGTCATCAGTACAACTTGAGACACAAGGAGCAATATCAAACACAACACAATTTCAGGGAGGGGGATTATCAGGGACGGGAAGAGGTATACATCCCAAATCGTTATCAACAGCATCACGATCAAAGGGGACAAGGAGGGGAAAGAGAAAGGGGAAGAAGGAATCACAGATAATTAAACTCCAGAAAGAAACTGATTCCATTATTAATTTGAGTCAAACAGTACTTACCCCAACACAAGTCCAATTGTTGAACAAAGGCCTAAAATTTGCCCCCACAGCACAAGCCAATAAATTTGACATCTATATTGGAATAGAAAAATTTATTAGGAAGTTGTGCTTAAAGAAGTATTACATGAAAAATCCCACAGTGATGATTTCTGGGGAGAAAGATAGTTTCAAGCATACCAGCTTGAAACCAAAAAGTAAGATGTATCCGAGGCAACAAATAGGCCATGAGATGGCAGCATTTAAAAAATCTGTAGAAAATGACATAAGAAAGTTAAAAACGAATGCAAGAATAGGAAATAATATAACAACACAAGAGATACAGGCCTTGAAACAACTACAAAAGATTGAAAATATCACTATAAGACCTGCTGACAAAGGAGGAGCTATTGTCATTCTGGAGACACAGAAATATGAAGCAGAATGTCTTAGACAGTTGTCGGACACTGGTACATACTCCAGACTGCTGAGAGATCCAACAAATGAATATAAGGTTGAGTTGGTGAAGCTATGCCAGAGATGGTTGGGAAAGGGGAATCTTAAATGAACAGGAATTTAAGTTTATTAGTACCACTCGCAGTAGATTACCAGTATTCTACTGTCTCCCAAAAGTACATAAAGATAAATTCAATCCCCCAGGGAGACCAATCATCTCCGGCATAGGCTCACTAACCTCTAATTTGTCAGAATATATTGATAAACTCCTACAACCAAGTGTAAAAAAGAATTTTGCGTACATCAAAGACACGACCCAGATCATCAAAATAGTAGAGGGACTAAAATATGAAACAAACTGGATATTGGGAACTTTGGATGTCAGTTCCCTCTATACAGTTATAAATCATAATCAGGGAATACAAGCATTAAAGAGCCAACTAAAGATGCATAGTGATCTCCAGGAAAAGCAAATAGATTTTATAGCGGAAGGGGTCAAATTTATTTTGACCCACAATTATTTCTTCCACAATATGGATTATTATCTACAGACCAGAGGAACCGCCATGGGTACCAGGTTTGCCCCCAGCTATGCTAATTTATTTATGGCACAGTGGGAATGTGAAGAGATCTTACCCAGGCTGGGGGTAGACCTGGTACTATGGCATAGGTTCATAGATGATATCCTGTTCATCTGGAGAGGGACGAGGGATGATTTGGATATATTTCTCAGAAATGTAGATGTTAATCCATATAATCTCAAATTTTCTGCCAACATAAGTGTAGAGAAAATAGAATTCTTAGACCTGCTAATTAGAGTGCAGAATAAACAATTGATCTGCAGTACATATCAAAAAGAAGTTTCTCGGAACAGCTATATCCTGTTTTCAAGCTGCCATCTACCAAGATGGTTGCTTGAAGTCCCTAAGGGACAATTTAAACGGATAAAAAGAAATTGTACAGATGATGCCGATTTTGAAAAGGAGGCTGAAGATATGAAAGAATGTTTTCTAATGAAAAATTATCCCAATAAGGTATTAGATAAAGCACTCACAACCGTTAGGAACACACAGAGGGAAACTTTCTTTAGAGAAAAAGAGAATATAAAGGAAGGAGGAGAAACAGACCAATTTAGAATAATATTACCCTTTAATAAGCAACACAAACAAATTGAAACGATTGTGAGGAAACATTGGCATCATCTATTGAAGGATAGACTAATAGGCCCCTTGATTAAGAGTGGCCCTCAAATAACATACACTAGGGCCCAAAACCTTTCTTTAAAGGTGGCACCAACGATTAAGAATAAAGAGAAAAAGAATATGTCTATGCAGAGCTGGTTGAATTTGAGTGGTTTTTATAAATGTGGGAAATGTGGAATATGTAAATTGACATCCTTCCCCAAGAAGACCACTGAAATCCAATCACGGGTGAACTCTTTTACATGGAAAATTAAAGAGTTCCTGACCTGTAGCTCAACCAACATTCTGTATATGATAGAATGCCAATGTAAAAAACAATATATTGGGAGAACAAAACGTTCTTTAAAAAAAAGATTGTCAGAACATATCACCAATATTAGAAATGGTTATGATAAGCACTCTCTTTCGCTGCACTACAAAGAACATCATAACAAAAATCCTGAGGGTATGGTCTTCGTAGCCTTTGAAAAAATAGAGGTACATTGGAGAGGGGGAGACCATATCTCCAGGATGTCTAGGCAAGAATCAAGACGAATTTTCGACTTTGAGACACTTATCCCACAGGGGTTGAACTCAGACTTTGAGATTTTTGGTTTCTTATAGAGAATGGAGACGGGTGCCTTCCTCTGATGGGACATCCTGAGTTGGCTGTTAACCAGCACCAGGATCTCCCCTCCGAGTTAGGCTCCCTCTCCCTATACTACTCTAGGATCCCATCGAGTTTTAAGAGACCTCAGTTAGGAAAAAAAGATTAAAAAGAATATGGAGAATGGAAAGTATCCCTTCCCTTAGGAAATAATATATATGGTACAATTAAAAAAGACAAGGGGAAGCAAAATTCATAAAAAACGCACCCAAAACGCATGAAAAACGCATATGCGTTTTTTTGAGTGTGATGCGTTTTTTTACTGTGTCTTTAATATAGAGACACAGAGAATAATTTGAAAATAACTATATACAGTTAAAATGAAGAGTTTTTCCAGTCTGACGATATTTTATCAATTTTATTATTAATTTTATCAATTTTACCAATTGTATTTAATTTTATCAGTCTATAAAATGTCATGTTTTAAACTATATTAAATAAATTCTTGTATGTATAAGGTGTATAGTCTATAGAACAACACTGAGGTTATAATAGGTAAAAATTGAAAGAGGATAAGTCCATGTCGGGTTTTTGGTGGGATCTGTGGAAATAGAGTATTTAAAGAAGGGGGTAGTAGCATTCGTATCATAGTGACTGAGGAAGAGGGAGACCCCTCGAAACGCGTCTGGCTGGTCCTTGAGAGCGACGAACTACCCACCTAAAAAACCCGAGCCGAGTCTAAGGGACTAATCAGTCATTAGAA
Source organism: Bufo gargarizans (assembly GCF_014858855.1). NCBI lineage: Eukaryota > Metazoa > Chordata > Amphibia > Anura > Bufonidae > Bufo > Bufo gargarizans. Next base: position 122,132,328 of record NC_058082.1, on the reverse strand, counting down.
GACTTATGCGCTGGTCTGGATACGGCTGAAACAGAAACCAGTCGAAGGTATCGCGAGATTCCGCGACTCCAGCTGAGTGTTGCCTGGAAGGCGAAACGAAAGTATACCACGTGGAACGCCGAGACCAGAGGACACGAAACAGCAAGTAGCAATCACCGGACGTAGCAAGCGCAAGAACGGCAAAACTTTCAGGGCAGCTACACTTTGAAGACAAGGTAAGAGGGTTGAGGAAGAGGGGGACGCCCCAACAACCAAACCCGATCTTGAGTTACCTTGTACTATCGCAAGTGTGGATGACATATGCTGCTAGAAATTGAAAGACTTTCTCTTTCTTATAATAACAACATTGGATACACGCTATATGCAAAAAAGTTATAAGAAGATACTAAGTTATTACAAGGTTTCTACACAAATCTTTATCACCATAAAAAAAAATTCTTTGGAGAAGGACTTTTTTACAGGAGAACTGCACTTATCCTTCACAATCTTATAATCTTAATTTCACAGTCACAAGACACAGATATTTCAGAATTAACCTTCGGCATAATCTGATTTGTATATACTGTTTATCCATTTATGAATTTATTTATATAAGCGGATCCCGAACCTCAGTATATTATATTATATTGCATTTTTAGTCATATATTTATGTGTTTTATTGAATATAAAATAATTACTATAGACATACCAAGTGGTGAGTGCCTGTCTTTATCTATATATTAACAATGAAATTGGTCTGTACGAGTCAGGGGATCTGGGATCCTTACCAGGTTTGGGCAGGACCACTACAATAGCCTCTTTCATAGAAGCGGGAAGGTTTCCTGTAACATTGAATTTTAGTTGCCAGATTTTTGACCATTCCTCTAGTTTTCCTAAATCCTTTTCAATTTGGTGTATCCCTCCAGGAACATCAACCCTAGCTTTATAAAGTTCCCCATATCGGGGAGTGAGGTCAACACCCATATATCGCAGGTAGTCCGTCTTCCACGGAAAGGGAAGTTAACCCTAAGGCCCCTTTCACACGGGCGAGTATTCGGCGCGGATGCGATGCGTGAGTTGAACGCATTGCATCCGCACTGAATCCCGACTCATTCATTTCTATAGGGCTGTTCACATGATCGGTGATTTTCACGCATCACTTGTGCGTTGCATGAAAATCGCAGCATGCTCTACTTTGTGCGTTTTTCACGTAACGCAGGCCCCATAGAAATGAATGGGGTTGTGTGAAAATCGCAAGCATCCGCAAGCAAGTGCGGATGCGGTGCGATTTTCACGCACGGTTGCTAGGAGACGATCGGGATGGAGACCCGATCATTATTATTTTCCCTTATAATATGGTTATAAGGGAAAATAATAGCATTCTGAATACAAAATGCATAGTAAAATAGCGCTGGAGGGGTTAAAAAAAACTATTATAATTTAACTCACCTTAATCCACTTGAGCGCGTAGCCGGCATCTCTTCTGTCTTCTTTCTTTGCTGTGCAGGAGCAGGACCTGTGGTGACATCACTCCGGTCATCACATGATCCATCACATGATCTTTTACCATGGTGATGGATCATGTGATGACACACATGGCAAATAATAGCGGAGATAGGGGGCAGCTTTGTCTCGTCCCGTTAGCAATGCGTATGGGTCGAGATTTACCATGAGGTAGTTTGATTGTCGCTGTGGGGGAGGAGTATAGGCTGCGAAGGGACCAGAAAGGCCATATGCCTGCAAGGTAGCAAAAAGGAAATGCCAACCGAAGCGGTCAAACGCCTTTTCTAAACTAAGAAGTAGCACCTCCTCACCCGAGCGAGATATGACATCTATCAAGTCAATGTTTCTTTGTGTGTTGTCGGCCCCCTGACAGCCTGAGACAAATCCCACCTGGTCTTTGTGGATCAGGGAGGGGAGAAAAATGTTTAGTCGGGAGGCTAGGGCTTTGGTGTAAATCCTAAGGTCTGAATTAAGCAGGGCAATGGGCCTGTAATTATGGCATTTGTGAGGATCTTTCCCAGGTTTCGAAAATCATCGTGAGATAAGAGTGAGACATTGGGGCAGGTACTGCATTGCCAGCTAGAAAATGATTAAAAAGGGTTACTAAGTGAGGGATTAGTTCGGTCTTGAAAGTCTTATAATATTTATACGAAAAGCCATCAGGCCCTGGGGATTTACCCTCGGGTAGATGGTCCACCACTTCCCCAATCTCTTCCGGCGTGAACGGACTTTTAAGGGCCTCGAGATCAGAAGTCGATAGGGTAGGAAGGTAACAGGATGCAAAATAAGACTGGAGTGTACTATCCCTAAGTCTCTCATCTGAGGGGAGGTCGGAGGGTAAATTGTACAGGGGAGAGTAGTAGGTCGAGAACCTCTCTGCTATCACTCTGGGGTCATAGTGGATTGTTCTGTCAGTCCCCCTAATAGCACTCGGACCCGTTTGGGAATTGCGATTCCTGAGTTGTCTGGCCAGCAAAGTATGAGGTTTGTTCTCCCAAGCATAATAACGCTGTTGTGTGTAAAGTAGTAACTTGTTGACACGACCTAAAGCTAGACTCTTCAATTGGGCCCTGGTAGCAACAATTCATCTGAGTGTGCACCGGGAGGGGTGAGCAGCCATCTTGTCTTCTAGTATTCGCAAGCGAGACGTAAGGGCCTTGACCAAAGCAGTCGAGTCCTTCTTAAATTTTGAGCTTATTGCAATACAATGTCCTGATGCGCTTCCCACAAAGGACAGACATCTCCTACCGATCCCTCATTTAGTTCAAAGTACGTTTTCAGGTGTTCGCGGAGTTCCTCCCTAGTAATGGGCTGCTTCAAGAGGGAGTCATTAAGTCTCCAGTGGCATTGGCAAACATGGCCCGACTCACTACTAATGTCAACTAGTACAGGAGCATGGTCAGACCATGTGATTTGGCCCATGTCCGCTCCTTCCAATATCCTGAGGGTCGAAATGGTACCAAAGAGGTAATCAATACGGGTGTGGGAACCATGTGGGGCAGAGTAAAAGGAGAAGGACCTATCAGTGGGATAAGTGAGATGCCAGAGGTCATACAGGGAGTATTTCCGCACCAGTTTACGAAAGTCCCTGGCTAAGCTCTGCTGTGTCGAATGTATTGGTCTGCCCGGGAGGGCCAGGCGATCCATAGATTTAGAAAACACTGCATTAAAGTCCCTACCTAGGAGGACCAGAGGCTCCGAAGAGTCCACTCCCTCAACAAAAATCTTGTGGAAGATTCCTCCGAGAAAGCGGATCTGGGAAGTGTTTGGGGCATAAATGTTACATAAGGTGATGGGTTTATCTGCTAAATGGCCACGTAGAATAATATAACGCCCCTGCGGGTCTAGAATTGAGGATTGAATTTTAAGGGGACATCGTGCAGATACCAAGATGGCAACCCCTGCCTTCCGACGGCTATAAGTAGCCGAATAAGCAATAGGATACAGGTGAGAGGCAAAATGAAAGGAGGAGTTGCCATCAAAATGTGTTTGTTGTAGGAACACAATGTCCGCTTTAAGGGATTTCAGTTGCAAAAGCAAGAGTTTCCTCTTGGCATTGGAGTTGAGCCCCTTGACATTGAAAGTTATGCACCGCACCATGTGAGTATGTGATGATATATAATATATGCAGGGTACAGCTCACCGAGGGAGTCCGTATACGTCAGTGGCTTCACACTAGTTGAACGGATCAAATGCAAAACTGAGGTACATGATCCCCACAGGCAAGGAAGTTCAGGCACCTACAACAGGAGAAAGAACACAAGAGGAGAGCTGCTGTCCCCTTGATCCAGCAATGGTGGGGCTGGGGACTGCTTATTTTGCCAGGGCTCATGCAAGGGGGTCCTAGGAAGGCTAGGTGCAGGGTCCACTGGGGTAGTATCTCGTCCCCTAACAGGAGCCACAGTACCTTTGCATGATGTCTCCCTCTGAGGGGTGAGTCCAGGAGACATCATGGTGGGATCCCTCCTTTCAGCAGCGGCTGGCTGAAATTCCAGGGCAGCCGGTTAAAGCCCCAGCTCTGAGATTCCGTGCGAGGACACTGCCAGCGGCAATCCAGTCCCTTGGTGAGCTGTAGCAGAGGTTTGCAGGGCTGGATCACACTCACTGCTCATAGCGCGGGAGTCATGCGGGGGAAGGGAGGAATGGCGGGAGGCCCTCTGTGCCTTGGTGCTGCGCGGTGGAAGCGCTGGACCCGGAGCCCGATCCCAGCACTGCTCAAGGGTCCTGGCAGGTGATGGGGATCGGGGAGGGAGAGGGGTCTTCTTGAGAGCTTTTTTCCCCATATGAGCCGCAACAGAGGAGTCGCTGGCCAGAAAGCTGCGGTGCGGGCAGGAGCTGGTCTTTCAGGCGGCCATCACAGTCAGCGTCCGGACACACCCCCCAAATGGCCTTTTCTTGACAATCCTTTCAAGACTGCGGGTATCAATGTTGCTTGTGCACCTTTTTCTACCACACATTCAACTTTCCATTAATATGCTTGGATACAGCTCTCTGTAAACAGCCAGCTTCTTTAGCAATGACCTTTTGTTGCTTCCCTTCCTTGTTGATGGTGTCAATGACTGCCTTCTGGACAACTGTCAAGTCAGCAGTCTTCACCATGATTGTGTAGCCTACTGAACCAGACTGAGAGACCATTTAAAGGCTTAGCAAAAATTTGCAGGTGTATTGATTACAGCTGATTCCCTTACGTCCTACCAGCAGCACAGATGAGGTTAACTGCCCCCCCCCCATGGACTGGTAGGACCGGCGGAATTTTTAATGAGCCCAAGAGTAACCAATGAAAGAACTCCAGCTCTCTTAAAGGGAGGGGTTCACCCCCCAGCCCACCGTGTTTTTTTCTGTCCTTTGGGCAGGTGGACTGGCGAGTTTTCCTCTCCCTTTTAGGAGTTTGGAGACGCTTCTGACTCTATCAGAGTTTATCCTTGGTCTCCTTTTCTTTTAAACATAGTAGCGCTTATATATGCGCTTCATTTTTATAGATTTTTTCCACCATTTGATCGCGCTGCGGTACCTGGGGGCATGCTTGCCTCATCTGCGGCTCCCCTCCTGCGATGTGACTCTGCGGCTCTCCATTGCCGACGTGGCATGGGCGCCGCCATGACCGGAAGTGACGCGCAGCCTAGCCGCAGCGTCACTTCCGGTCTCTCGGCCCGGCCGTCGGCGTCCTCGGTCAAACAAGCTGAGGATGCTGGCCGGGTTCATTTCCACAGGGGGGGATGTGATGTGAGGGTTCTCTCCTCGCTTAGGTATAAGTTTTTAATAAAAACGGGATAGCTCAGCAGTATTGTTTAGGAGGAGGGTTGTCATAGGAAACCACTCCCCTAGGCGGAGCTTCTCTATTTCAGCTCCCTGAGTTCCTTCAGTCGGTCTCTGGCTGCGCTGCTTAACAAGCTAGCTCCAGAGTCTCCTGTGCCGACTGAGAATTTCTGCTATTTACTGAATTTTCAGATTCTAATATTTCAATTGCCTGTCTTACTCCTCTGGTTCGTGCCGTTACATAAGTGTTAAACTCCCTTTGGGTTTTTAGGGATGTTTTAATCCTTTCTTTTCGTTTCAGCTATGGCTTCTCCTAGAGATTCAGACCAGCAGCGAAAATCGGCGGCCAAGAGGAAACACCTGGCCTGCTATGATTGCAATACGCCTTTAGACGATTCTTGCCCCTATTCCAGGTGCGACAGTTGCCATTCCGGCTCTACTACGGAACCCATGATGCAGGACATGTACCAGTGGGCCAAGACGTATGTGGATGTTTCCATCAAGGGGGTCGTACGCCTGCTGAAGGAGAGGCTACCTGACTCCTCCCAGACGCCCATGGACGTTGCCGACCCTACTGTCAGACCCACCCCCCTGTCTGTGGGGTCATCTTCCTCTGAGGAGGAAGAATCTACTTCATGTTTTTTCCCTCCCAAAAAAACACAGAAGCTATTGAAGTCCATCAGGTCGGGGGACCGTGATGTTGACATAGGGGAGTCCTCCGATCCCGCCTGTCGGACTCAGCGAGTCTTTAAGCGGATGAGACCCTCCTTTCTGTGATGCGCACAGAATGGAAAAAAACGGAGAAAGGTCCAGTCCTCACCCGGAGGTTCAAACAGATGTTTTCCGATGGCTAAACCCTTAGTGGAATCATGGGGTTCCATTCCTAAGATGGACATGGCTATAGCCAAGTTGTCCAGGCGCACCCTAGTTCCAGCAGACGATGGGTCTAGCCTGCAGGACCCTCTAGATAGGAGGGCAGAGTGCACCCTGAGAAGGAGCTACTCGGCGGCCGCAGCTTCGGCCTCAACTTCTATCGCAGCCAAAGAGGTTACTTCCTTCCTACGGTCCAGGCTGAACCAGATTCAGACCGATGTCGACCAAAGTGTCTCCTGGGACGACATCCTGGCCGCGTTTAAATCCATAAATCTGGCCATGGATTTCCTATGTGATACATCCCAATTACAGCTGAAATTGGCAGCCAAGACAATGGCTCTAGTGTCAGCTGCCAGGAGACCTTTATGGCTAAAGCCCTGGAATGCGGATAACGCTTCCAAATATAATCTCTGTGGCCTCCCCTTCGAACCGAACCGTTTATTCGGTTCGGAACTGGACACCATCATGGAGGGACTCTCCGATAAAAAGGGAAAGAGTCTCCCCCAACAGCCCTTTCGGACCCGAGGCAGACAAGATCGTGGAGGCAGATCCGGACAGCAGGCTAAACGTAGAGATTGGGGGGGGGGGAGTCTAGAAGATTTTCTAGACGCTCCCGAAAATCCACCAAGGAGTCAAAACCCTCCTAACTTTGGGCCTCTCTGAGGCTCTTGGATTAACCCTGCTACCCCTGTCGTTACGCCTCTGGTTTTTCCCGTAAACCTCCCTCACCTTCCAGTGTAGGGGGTCGTCTTTCTTTTGCAAACACCTATGGGCCCAGTAAATCTTAGATCCCTGGGTCCAAAGCATAGTAGCTTCAGGCTATCTAATAGACCTCGTTTCTCTCCCCCTAGAAAGATTTATCTCCACGCGCAGTTTTTTACCGGCCAGACAAAAAAAAAAAAGGAAATCTTAGAGTCCTATATCCAGGACTATATTTCCAAGGGAGCCCTGGAGGAGGTACCGGAAGGGGAGAGGGGTCTAGGGATTTATTCTCCAGTATTCCTGGTACCCAAGTAGACAGGAGATCTCCGGGTGATCATAGATTTGAGATTCCTCAATCGTTTGTAAGGAGAACCAGGTTCCGGATGGAAACCATAAGGTCAGTCAGCCACCTCCTCAGCCCTGGGGATGTGATGGCTACTCTGGACCTCAAGGATATTTTCCTCCACATCCCGTTTCATCTTTCATCTCAAGGATTTTTTTCGGGATCACGGTCCAGATTTCGGAAGTGCGCAGGCATTCTCAATTTGCCGCCCTCCCGTTCGGAGTCTCATCTGCCCCCCTTATCTTCACCAAAGTTGTAGTATCGGTAGTAGCAGTGTTGAGACTCCAGGGACTGACCATTGTTCCCTACTTGGACGATCGGCTTCTTTTAGCCTCTTCGGTCCCATTACTTTCTCAGCATCTTCATGTCGCAATTTTCTTTCTGCTCCATCTGGGTTGGATCATCAACTGGCAGAAGTCGAACGTGAGCCCTTCAACTTCTATCCATTATCTAGGATTCATAGCGTCTTTCTGGAGATGTCCCTCCAGTTGACGCCAGAAAGAGGAACACGGATGCAGGACCTGGCAAGGTTCCTTTCCGTACCACGGCGAGTCTCCATCCGGACTCACATGAAGATGTTGGTGCTCATGTCAGCGGCTGCGGATGCAGTCCCTTGGGTTTATGGCACCTCCGACCTCTTCAGTCGGAGGTCTTAGACAAATGGAACGGCAGCCCTATGGGGCTAGATTCCCTGTGCTCCCTGTCCAACCAAACCTGGAATTCCCTCAGATGGTGGTTCCATCTTCCAGCAGGGAAGTCTATGACCCAACCAGTTTGGCTCATATTGACTACAGACGCGTCCCTTGTAGGCTGGGGCGCCCATTAGACGGATCCCCAGTTCGGGGTCTTGGTCTCCTCAGGAGCGGCATCTTTCTTCAAATCTCTGCTAGATGCGTGCTATCCGGCTAGCCCTCCTTCACTTCGCCCCTCAGTTTCGGGGCAAATCAGTGAAAGTTCAGTCAGACAGCATGACTGCCGTGCTTTACATAAACAAACAGGGAGGCACAAGGTCCTTACCCCTTCTTTCAGAGATTGGGGTAATTCTGCGGTGGCCAGAGCTGAACCTATCCCACCTAGCTGCTACTCACATCCGAAGCTCCCTCAACATCATTGTCGATCGACTAAGTCACGGCTTATCGACCATGGAGTGGTCACTACATCCGGAGATCTTTAGAAAGCTAGTCCTCAGATGGGGTATGCCAGAGGTGTATCTCATGGCAACCAGGTTCCACGCCAAGGTTCAGACGTTTTTTTTCCCTATACAGGGAGGACAACCACCTGGCGATAGATGCTCTGACAAAACCGTGGAGGTTCAGGCTGACTTACATCTTCCCTCCCTTTTCCATGATTCCGAGGGTATTGATGAAAATCCGTCAGGATCAGGCCTCGGTAATAGCCATCATACCATTTTGGCCCTGGAGATCCTAGTTTACCCAGCTCATTCAGATGATTCGGGGACAATATTGGAGACTCCCCCTAGAGCAGACCCTGGTGTCGTGGGACACGCATCTCTGCCCAGATCTGCACAGATTCAACCTGACAGCCTGGAGGTTGATCAGTCCCTTCCCAGAGTGGATGGGCTCTCTGAGTCGGTCCCGAGAACCCTGTCTCATTCCAGAGCAGAGTCTACTAAGAAGGCCTACTCCCGGATCATGAGGATCTTCACCTCTTGGTGTAGTTCCAACCAGGTGGCGTCTGCAGATCCGCCCCCCTCTGCGATCTTACAAAACCTCCAGGATGGGTTAGACAGAGGTCTCTCCCCTTCTACCCTGAAGGTTCAGGTTTTTGCCATCTCGGCCTGTCTCAACAGACCATATTCTCGGGACCCGCTCATCAAACGCTTCCTTAAGGGAGCAGAAAGATTGAAGCCTACGATACTGTAACCCGTCCCCAATGGGACTTGTCAGTAGTTCTCAAGGGGTTAGCATCTCCCCCCTTTGAACCTTTGGAGGAGGCAAGCTTTAAGTTTTTAACTCTTAAGGTGGTTTTTCTTCTGGCTATTACTTTAGCCAAAAGAATTTCTAAACTGCAACCTTTCTCCGCTTTGCACTCATATATCATTTTCTACAGGACAGAGTCCTTCTAGGATATCTACCTTATTTCAGACCTAAGGTTCGAACCTTTCAAAATATCAATCAGGTAATTTCTCTACCTGTATTATTCTCCTCCTCTGATGTTCCAGTCAGACATCCACTGGACATATCGAGATGCCTCCAGATCTATGTGGATAGATCCAGAGAATTCAGGATAGATAAGAACCTCTTCTTCCTGTTTGCCGGTAAGTTAAAGGCCGTAAGGCGTCTAAACTACTATTAGTCGCTAGGTCAAGGAAACCATTAGGGAAGCTTTCACCTCCCAATCCTTAGATCCTCCGGAGTTTGTAGGGGCCCATTTTATTAGGGCCATAGCTACCTCTGTCGCGGAGAGAAGTCTTCTCCCCCTAGAGTTGATCTTTAAGGCGGTTTTCCTGGAGCTCTGAAATCAACCTTCATCTCTCATTATAGAATAGATGCTAAGGTAGCAGAGTTTTCGGCCTTTGGGCAGACAGTTCTTATTTCTGCCAGGCATGAGGACCCTCCCTAGGGGATTCTTTTTGCTATCTCCCCATCTGTGCTGCTGGTAGGACGTAAGGGAATTGTTCATTTCTAACGATAATTTGTTTTCCCTTAGTCCTAACAGCAGCACACAAATTTCCCACCCTAAAGTACTTTCTTGTTATAGACACAGTGGGCTGGGGGTGAACCCCTCCCTTTAAGGGAGCTGGAGTTCTTTCATTGGATACTCTTGGGCTCATTAAAAATTCCGCCGGTCCTACCAGTCCACGGGGGGCAGTTAACCCCATCTTTGCTGCTGTTAGGATTAAGGGAAAACAAATTATCGTTAGAAATTAACGATTAGAGTGTGACACCATGGGGGAGATTTATCAAAATTGCCTAACAGTAAAACTGCCTTAGCTGAGCGCTGATTTTTTTTTTGCTATGGGCAACTAAGACAGTTTCACTGTTTACAGGTTTGATAAATGAAACCCTCTGAGTCTACAATATTGAACTTTTTCACAATATTTAAATTTTCTAAGATACTGACTTTTAGGTTTTCATTAGCTGTAAGTCATAATCAGCAACATTAAACAAAATAAATCACTCTGTGTGTAATGAATCTATGAGTTTCACTTTTTTAAATTAATTGCTAAAAAAAAATATTAAAGGAGTTCTTCCCATCACAGACAATTAGCATTTCGCTAGGACCCGCACCTACACCGAGAACGGAGTGGGTAAGGAGGTGGAGGGTGCACTGCACGTGCACAGCCGCCCTCCATTCATTTCTAAGGGGGCTGCCAAAAATAGCTAAGCGCTGGCTTGGCTATTTCTGTCAGCCCCATAGAAATAAATGGTAGCAGTGGCCACACAAGCGCGGTGCGCTCCCATTCACTTGTATGGGGAGAGAGCTTGGCAGTGGCCAGACCCCGGGAAATCCGGGGTCTTCCAGCCACCACTCTCCCCGCTCCATTCTTGGTGTAGGTGTGGGACCCGCACCTATCAGACAATGGGGGCATATCCTAGCGTTATGCCTCTATTGTCTGTAATAGGAATAATCCCTTTAACTTTTCGATTATCTAATTTATTGAGGCACTAGGGTGTGTGTGTGTGTGTGTGTGTGTGTGTGTGTGTATATATATATATATGTATATACAGTACAGACCAAAAGTTTGGACACACCTTCTCATTCAAAGAGTTTTCTCAAAACTATGAATTAACACATGTGGAATTATATACATAACTAAAAAGTGTGAAACAACTGAAAATATGTCATATTCTAGGTTCTTCAAAGTAGCCACCTTTTGCTTTGATTACTGCTTTGCACACTCTTGGCATTCTCTTGATGAGCTTCAAGAGGTAGTCACCTGAAATGGTCTTCCAACAGTATTAAAGGAGTTCCCAGAGATGCTTAGCACTTGTTGGCCCTTTTGCCTTCACTCTGCGGTCCAGCTCACCCCAAACCATCTCGATTGGGTTCAGGTCCAGTGACTGTGAACCCAATCGAGATGGATGTCTGACGCAGCACCGCAAAACTCTCCTTCATGGTCGAATAGCCCTTACACAGCCTGGAGGTGTGTTTGGGGTCATTGTCCTGTTAAAAAATAAATGATGGTCCAACTAAATGCAAACCGGATGGAATAGCATGCCGCTGCAAGATGCTGTGGTAGCCATGCTGGTTCAGTATGCCTTCAATTTTGAATAAATCCCCAACAGTGTCACCAGCAAAGCACCCCCACACCATCATACCTCCTCCTCCATGCTTCACGGTGGGAACCAGGCATGTAGAGTCCATCCGTTCACCTTTTTTGCGTCACACAAAGACACAGTGGTTTGAACCAAAGATCTCAAATTTGGACTCATCAGGGCAAAGCACAGATTTCCACTGGTCTAATGTCCATTCCTTGTGTTCTTTAGCCCAAACAAGTCTCTTCTGCTTGTTGCCTGTCCTTAGCAGTGGTTTCCTAGCAGATATTCTACCATGAAGGCCTGATTCACACAGTCTCCTCTTAACAGTTGTTCTAGAGATGTGTCTGCTGCTAGAACTCTGTGTGGCATTGACCTGGTCTCTAATCTGAGCTGCTGTTAACCTGCGATTTCTGAGGCTGGTGACTCGGATGAACTTATCCTCCGCAGCAGAGGTGACTCTTGGTCTTCCTTTCCTGGGGCAGTCCGCATGTGAGCCAGTTTCTTTGTAGCGATTGTTTTTTGTGACTGCACTTGGGGACACTTTCAAAGTTTTCCCAATTTTTCGGACTGACTGAGCTTCATTTCTTAAACTAATGATGGCCACTCGTTTTTCTTTACTTAGCTGCTTTTTTCTTGCCATAATACAAATTCTAACAGTCTATTCAGTAGGACTATCAGCTGTGTATCCACCTGACTTCTCCACAAGGCAACTGATGGTCCCAACCCGATTTATAAGGCAAGAAATCCCACTTATTAAACCTGACAGGGCACACCTGTGAAGCGAAAATCATTTCAGGTGACTACCTCTTGAAGCTCATCAAGAGAATGCCAAGAGTGTGCAAAGCAGTAATCAAAGCAAAAGGTGGCTACTTTGAAGAACCTAGAATATGACATATTTTCAGTTGTTTTACACTTTTTTGTTATGTATATAATTCCACATGTGTTAATTCATAGTTTTGATGCCTTCAGTGTGAATCTACAATTTTCAGTCATGAAAATAAAGAAAACTCTTTGAATGAGAAGGTGTGTCCAAACTTTTGGTCTGTACTGTATATACATAGTCCAGAAAAATGAACGGCACTCCAATAGGTTATAAGAAAATAACTCCTTTAATCAGCAACGTTTCGTCTCAATGCTAGAGCCTTTTTCAAGCAAAGAACATATACATGTGGTGGGTATATATAGGTGAAACAGCACACATCATCATCATGTGACCCAATCAAAACAGTGGGTGTTGACAAAATTAGCATACATAACAATGAGAAAAAATACATCAAAATATACAATGTACATTGCAAACTAAAAATTGCATAGATGAAGGCATGGTCAATCAATCATTGTGATATAAATTATAATCTGATGTCCATGTATGATCCATAATAATAAACACTAGCTCCAGTGTTGACCATGACAGTTGTGAAAACCAAGGTAAAATGTAAGGGGAGGAGCCAAAAAGACCGAAAATGCTAACATATCCAAGGGATGAGGCACAAGATCCACACGCCATCCCGGCGTTGTATACAATCTACTGCGCCTGCTCAGGGGAGTGCCAATCAGGTAGGCAGCTGAGAGGGTCCTGTGTCAGAGACAAATATTTGCGCATGTGTATTCCCCTTCTGCCGTTCCGCTCATCTGCCCTTTCTACAGAATACTGTGCGAATGCCCAGTGCGATCCAAGCACACACGCGCCATCTTGGTTGCTGGTCAACTTCCCTACATTCGCATATCAATGCAGAGGTATCCGTGTGAATGTGCCCCAAGCATTCACACTGATGCCATCTGGTTAATTGCATTAGAATGACTGGACAAGAGTCCGGTCAGCATGTATGCTTCAAAGAACTCCGATTCAATAGAATCGGAGTCCTTTGTATTAATTATCTCCAGCGCCGCTGGAGATAATTATGCATAATAGGAAGAGGGGAGAAACCTCCCCTCCTTCTATTTTGTGCATTCCGGCAGCGCGATTACTATCGCGCTGTCCGGAATGCGAAGTGTTGCAGGCGGGAGATCAAAGGTTTCTTCCTGCCTGTCAGGTGGCGCAGCCCCGACGCGCTTGTCCGGGGACACACGGGCTGGCGCAGTGACGCCATCTCACTGCGCTGGCCCACGTGTCCCTGATGGTGGCGCGCGCCACAGTGTGGGCGGTGCGGCAGTGTGGGCCGCCGGATATAAATATCCGGTGGCCCCTGCACTAAGAAAGAAGAGCCGAGCCACCCCCCCTGAAGAGGATCCCCCCTTGGACAACGAGCAGTTTCCTGGATGGGCTGAGTATCCACTACCCCACCAACGATTTAACCCCTACTACCTCCCTATATTACCTGTAGCCCCTACGGACCCCTATATTCATTGACCCTCCCTATACCACCAAAGATTTATACCATACCCCAATGCATCCAACATACCGCTATACCCCTACAATCATCCCACCATCACTCCCTGCTACACCCCTATCCCTGCTGATCCCACCAACCATACCCCTATCCCACCGACGTACCCCTATACCCTACCCTAACCCTGTAGGAGCATCCCTGCTCCCTATTCTGTACCCCAGTATCCTGTGTCTGTGGCCTGCATTTGCCCTTGCAGCGCCACCATTAACCCTTCATTTCCCTGTAGGGATCGCTTTTAGTCCAGGTGGGGTGGGCTGCTAATGTATGTGTGTAAGTGTATTGTATAGTTAGTTTGTGGGTGGAATTTGGGATTGTGTAGTGTAGTGTAGTTTAGTACTGTAATTTTAGTACTGTATTGTTAGTGCTTTGCGTACGTTGTGAACTGTAGGTTAATAAACACTGTGTGTTATTTGTACCTACTGTGTAACGTGTTGTTAATAGCGGTAGCTAGCTCAGTTAGGCGCTTGCAGCTAGCTTAGTGATTAGCATAAGGCAAAGTGAAAGTAGCGTGTTATTATTATAAAGGTATAAATAGGCGGTGTCATCGGTAGATGACTCCTCCTATTTATGAATATTAATTATTTATATTTGCATAAATATTGGTAATTAATATTCCCCCTTTACAGTAATATAGCTTTTGTTGGTATTATGTGCCGTTTTCCATATAAGTCATGTCCCCTTGTTGGGAAAATTACCTTCTCCATTCAAACACACTGCACTTGTGTGAAACGTCCAACAGTAGAAGTGGAGATGGTGGAGACATCACTGGAGGTGACTTGACTGGTCCCATGACCCTCCATCAGCAGCCATTTTATTGACAAGAGCTCTGTGTGGACATCACTAAAGAATTAGCAAACAAGAAGTCATATTTTATAAAATATAGAAAATTGTGCAGAATTTCAATAAAGGCTGTGTTAGTAAGTGCCGTATAGTCATTATACAAACACGTTTGTCAATAGTAACCAGAAAGTGGCCAACCCCTTTAAAAACATTTAGTGAGAGATGCTTTACAGCAGCCACCATGGGCCAATGAAACAATGGATGGGGGACACCTCGATGACTATATATATATATAGCAAAAAAAAATAATTTATATATATATATATATATACACACACACACACATACGCACTGCCTGGCCCAAAAAAATGCTCACCACCTGGATTTAACTAAGCAAAAAGGTAGGAGCCTCCCACTGGATAATTACTGCATGAGCGATTATGATGCAGTAAGGAGCTTCTCATTTGTTAAAACAACCATGTGGTAAGACACATCCTGTGGTCGTAGAAAATATGATAATCTGATTCAGAAGGGTCAAATTATTGGCGTGCATCAAGCAGAGAAAACATCTAAGGAGATGGCTGAAACTACTAAAATGGGGTTAAGAACTGTCCAACGCATTATTAAAAAGTGATAAGACAGTGGGGAAAAATCATCTTCGAGGAAGGAATGAGGTCGAAATGTTTGAAATCAAATTGTAGAAAAACAACAGTAGAACTCAGGGCTATGTTTAAAAGTGAAAGTAAGAGCATCTCTTCGCGCACAATGCGAAGAGAACTCAAGGGATTGGGACTGAACAGCTCTGTAGCCATAAAGAAAACCACTTGTCAGTGACCGGCAAAAATGGCTTAAATTTGCTAGGGAGCATAAAGATTGGTCTCTGGAGGTCATGTGGTCTGATGAGTCCAGATTTACCCTGTTCCAGAGTGATGGGCGCATCAGGGTAAGAAGAGAGGCAGATGAAGTGATACACCCATCATGCCTAGTGCCTACTGTACAAGCCTGTGGGGGCAGCGCTATGATCTGGGGTTGCTGGTCTAGGTTCAGCAACGTTATATGCCCAAAGAAGGGGGTCAGCGACTACCTGACTATACTGAACGACCAGGTTATTCCATCAATGGATTTTTTTGCTTCCCTAATGGCACAGGCATATTCCAAGATAGCAATGCCATGATTCATTGGGCTCAAATTGTGAAAGAGGAGTTCAGGGAGCATGAAACATGATTTTCACACATAAATTGGCCACCACTGAGTCCAGACCCCATTGAGAATCATTGGGCAGGGGGGTGTCATTATGGAGCACCAGGGGCGGTGCTCGAACCGCATAAGCCCACCTCCTGGTGCTCAAATAGTTAATTTACATAATTTTAAAAGTATTTTTTTTCTCTGCAACGATACCACAGACAGACATAAGACAGGTATTGTTTTATTCGGTGTTATCAACTCTACCAGGCTATGTCTCTGGTAGGGTTGATCTGGGTGACAGAGCCACTTTAACAATGAACTTGAGCACAATGCCAGTTTGCAGTAAAGCAAAAAAAAAACATATAGTACCACCAATAACCCCAAGAAAAATTGCAAAAGAATAATAATAAAATATAAAGTTTATTAAATCTAATAAATAATATACACCATATAACAAATAGGGCAAAGGCCCCAAAGTAAATGCTACAGAGATGAAGCCCAAACAGGGCTAATAGGACTATGTTAAAAGGATAGCTAGTAAGTATAAACAGATTTCAAATAATATACCTGTATAACCACTCGTTATTATATTAGTATACCTGTATAACCACTCGTTATTATATTAGTAAAAAGTATCCCAAATATATCATATGGACACTCTGTAGGGGTCACTGAAAAATGCAGCGCTATATTAATATATCTACATATGTTAAATAAGTAGATTCTTAAATACAAAGGAGTTAGTCACCATAAATATTATTGAGCTGCATTGACAAGAGTCTCCTATAGAAATAACATAACTGCGTGGACAAAAATCACAATACAGAATATACCATAAGTATCAATTCAATAAATCATATAGATACCCATATTGGCGATGGTCCCAATTATGCCCCGTATGGCAGAAACCCTTTGATCCCCAGTTTCTGAGCCTGAAAATTATTTGAAGGCCACTCTAAAGTATGGTAATGCTGCATGCTGGTGTTTTTGGCTACATCATCCCTGGGTATTTAAGGCCCTTTCCCCTATATGAGGGTGCCTGAGCAATTTTCTATCTTGCTAGTCCTGGCAAAGGAGCATTCTTATTCAATTTTGACTTACCTTGCTCGTCCTGTCCTTTTTTTTACTGGATTTGACCCTCTGCTGCCTGACTTGACTTCTACTTCTGCCTGACTCCTGTATTGACCCTGTGCTCCCTACCCCTACCTCTGGACTGATTATCAGATTGAACGTGCTTCACCTGCCCTGATGCCCTGAACTTGGCTTGTCTGCCCCCTTGGTGCCATGCGCAGATGTCTCTTGACTCAACTGGGTTTTCACAAAGTTTGCTGCTAAACTGCTTTTAGATCTTTGTTTCAGTTGTTTCTGTGATGTAGTGAAATATAATTACACGCACTTCATACGTTTCAAAGGCTTTTATCGACAATTACATTACATTTATGCAAAGAGTCAGTATTTGCAGTGTTGGCCCTTCTTTTTCATGACCTCTGCAATTCGACTGGGCATGCTCTTAATCAACTTCTGGGCCAATTTCTGACTGATAGCAACCCATTCTTTCATAATCGCTTCTTGGAGTTTGTCAGAATTAGTGGGTTTTTGTTTGTCCACCCGCCTCTTGAGGATTGACCACAGTTCTACCACCTCAATGGGATTAAGATCTAGGGAGTTTCCAGGCCATGGACCCAAAATGTCAACGTTTTGGTCCCCGAGCCACTTAGTTATCACTTTTGCCTTATGGCATGGTGCTCCATCGTGCTGGAAAATGCATTGTTCTTCACCAAACTGTTGTTGGATTGTTGGAAGAAGTTGCTGTTGGAGGGTGTTTTGGTACCATTTTTTATTCATGGCTGTGTTTTGGCGCAAAATTGTGAGCGAGAAGCAACCCCACACATGAATGGTCTCAGGATGCTTTACTGTTGGCATGACACAGGACTGATGGTAGCGCTCACCTTTTCTTCTCCGGGCAAGCCTTTTTCCTGATTCTTCAAACAATCGGAAAGAGGCTTCATCGGAGAATATGACTTTGCCCCAGTCCTCAGCAGTCCATTCACCATATTTTCTGCAGAAGATCAATCAGTCCCTGTTTTTTTTTGGGAGAGAAGTGGCTTCTTTGCTGCCCTTCTTGACACCAGGCCATCTTCCAAAAGTCTTCGCCTCACTTTGCGTGCAGATGCGCTCACACCTGCCTGCTGCCATTCCTGAGCAAGCTCTGCACTGGTGGCACTCCGATCCCGCAGCTGAATCCTCTTTAGGAGACGATCCTGGTGCTTGCTGGACTTTCTTGGACGCCCTGAAGCCTTCTTAACAAGAATTGAACCTCTTTCCTTGAAGTTCTTGATGATCCTATAAATTGTTGATTGAGGTGCAATCTTAGTAGCCACAATATCCTTGCCTGTGAAGCCATTTTTATGCAATGCAATGATGGCTGCATGCGTTTCTTTGCAGGTCACCATGGTTAACAATGGAAGAACAATGATTTCAAGCATCACCCTCCTTTTAACAGGTCAAGTCTGCCATTTTAACCCAATCAGCCTGACATAATGATCTCCAGCCTTGTGCTCATCAACATTCTCACCTGAGTTAACAAGACGATTACTGAAATGATCTCAGCAGGTCCTTTAATGACAGTAATGAAATGCAGTGGAAAGGTTTTTTGGGGATTAAGTTAATATTCATGGCAAAGAAGGACTATGCAATTCATCTGATCACTCTTCATAACATTCTGGAGTATATGCAAATTGCTATTTTAAAAACTTAAGCAGCTACTTTTCCAATTTCCAATATTCAAATTTTAATATTTTAATTCTCAAAACTTTTGGCCATGACTGTACAGAACCACAGTGCCTCTGTAGTGCATGATATTAGAGAGATATCACGCCCATGAATCATTGCTTCTACAGCAGAGCACTCTAATATGGCATCTGATAGAGCATGCTACAAAGCCTCTGTATGAAATAAGAAGTGTACAGTAGGGCGCCAAAATTGTTTTTTAAAACCATGTAAGCCCTTACTCTGCAGGCTGTATTCTGCTGGCAATCAGCCTTTCATAACCAACCACCACTGACAATGGGACTTGAACAGTATGTGAACATTGTATTATAAAATTGATAATTTTGCATTTATTTTAAAGTGTAAAAATAAATTGTCATTGTCACAACTCATTTCCATAAGTCCTGTTAGAGCAATAGTGGAGGTAGAAATAAGGAGATCATCCCCCAATCAGCCAAAAGTAAAAGTCGCTACAATTATGTGATGCGAACATGGCTCAAGTGCTGTATAGCGCTCAATTTCTGAGCAATGTGAATGCTCAGTGGCCCAGGAGCAAGACCCTTGTGATCAGCTCATTGTCATAATCAGATTTATAAACTGGCCAGTACTTTGCATCAATCAGTATATGTAAGCCAAAACCAGAGAAAATGTATAATGGAAAGATGTGTGCCTCTTGCATGTTTTGGACTAGCTCCTGGTTTTGGCTTTCAAATACTGATGCAAAATACCGACCATGTGAAAGTGCCCTAAAGGCCCCCATATACATTAGTGTACTGTCGGCCAAATCCACCAAGGGCAGCAGATGCAGTCAACAATCTAAGGCCTCATGCACACAACCGTAGTTTCTTTCCACATCCGATCCACATTTTTTGTGGATCAGATGTGCACCCATTCATTTCAACGCGGCCATGCAAAAATAAAAGAACATGTCCTATTCTTATCCGTTTTGTGGATAAGAATAGGCAATTCTAACAGAGAGCAGGACGTAGCAAAATGCAGAATGCACACAGCCAGTATCCATGTTTTGCTGAACCATGTGTATGAGAAATTCTGTCCTCTTCCCAAACAAATGATGTTGGGGGAAGAGAAGGATCAGGCAAACAGAATATTGTTGTCTGATTCTTTTGTTCTTCCAGGAGATAAGACACCACCAGACATGGCTTCTCCTATCTCTCTACTGACAATCGTGTGTATGTATGAGGGAGTCGAGAGATAACCAAAAGGTGTTTGGCCGACAGCTACTGAATGTGTAAAGCCAGCATTACGCTCACAGCTAGGGATGAGCGAACCTGATGGGTTCTGTGGCAATTCTGTTATGAATGCCATTATCACGGAATATAATGAAATCCTATGACGGAATGCACCACGGAAGCCTTTAAGAGGCATTCCGTGACCCATAGACTTCAATGGGCGTGTTTGGTCTGCATCACGGACCAAAGCAGTGCATGTCTCAGTACAACAATACTGATATGTGCACAGACACTTTAAAATAAATGGGTTTGTATGCTGTCCGTGGAGAATGCGGACAGCACACTGCAGTGAAAAACGAAAATGTGAAGAAGGCCTTAGGCTTAAAGGTAGGCAAACACATTTGTCTAAAATTGATGAAAATGGACGATTTCAACCAAAATGATCGTTCATCAGTGAACGGTTTTAGCCGACTGTTGACAGACCGTCACAGTCTAAAAAGAAGTTGGCCGTGTTTGAAATTTTGGCTGATAGACAAAAGATCTTTCTTTCAAAGAAACTTGAATGAACTTTCCCAGGAAGATCTTTCGTCCCTCGCCTGGTTTCATTGAACGTGTATGGGCAGTTTTGACCAATTGTAATGGCCGATATGGACTCAAATGCGTTTTGCCGTGTCTGTGCAACGAACGTTCACCAGGTGGTTTTGTTCTATCTGATGTCTTAGAAAACTAGCTCCTGGTTTTGGCTTTCAAATACTGATGCAAAATACCGACCATGTGAAAGTGCCCTAAAGGCCCCCATATACATTAGTGTACTGTCGGCCAAATCCACCAAGGGCAGCAGATGCAGTCAACAATCTAAGTCCTCATGCACACAACCGTAGTTTCTTTCCACATCCGATCCACATTTTTTGTGGATCAGATGTGCACCCATTCATTTCAATGCGGCCATGCAAAAATAAAAGAACATGTCCTATTCTTATCCGTTTTGTGGATAAGAATAGGCAATTCTAACAGAGAGCAGGACGTAGCAAAATGCAGAATGCACACAGCCAGTATCCATGTTTTGCTGAACCATGTGTATGAGAAATTCTGTCCTCTTCCCAAACAAATGATGTTGGGGGAAGAGAAGGATCAGGCAAACAGAATATTGTTGTCTGATTCTTTTGTTCTTCCAGGAGATAAGACACCACCAGACATGGCTTCTCCTATCTCTCTACTGACAATCGTGTGTATGTATGAGGGAGTCGAGAGATAACCAAAAGGTGTTCGGCCGACAGCTACTGAATGTGTAAAGCCAGCATTACGCTCACAGCTAGGGATGAGCGAACCTGATGGGTTCTGTGGCAATTCTGTTATGAATGCCATTATCACGGAATATAATGAAATCCTATGACGGAATGCACCACGGAAGCCTTTAAGAGGCATTCCGTTTTGCATTACATCATAATAGAAGTCTATGGGCAGCATAACGGATCCATCCAGTTTCCGTTATGCAGGAGTCCTGTCCTGCATAATGGAAACCAGCTGTGAACATTTGTGAAAAAAGCATCCTTGTTGCATCCGTGAAGGATCAGTTTTTGGTCCGTGTGACAGTTTTTATCCTGTGTGTGTCATCTGAACTCCACGAACGCTGTTCAGCTGAAAACTTCCAAAGCATCTCCTATCAGTCTTCAGTGGAAAACGGACACAGCACAGATACCATCCGTGTTGTGAGCATGATTTTTACTGACCCATAGACTTCAATGGGCGTGTTTGGTCTGCATCACGGACCAAAGCAGTGCATGTCTCAGTACAACAATACTGATATGTGCACAGACACTTTAAAATAAATGGGTTTGTATGCTGTCCGTGGAGAATGCGGACAGCACACTGCAGTGAAAAACGAAAATGTGAAGAAGGCCTTAGGCTTAAAGGTAGGCAAACACATTTGTCTAAAATTGATTAAAATGGACGATTTCAACCAAAATGATCATTCATCAGTGAACGGTTTTAGCCGACTGTTGACAGACCATCACAGTCTAAAAAGAAGTTGGCCGTGTTTGAAATTTTGGCTGATAGACAAAAGATCTTTCTTTCAAAGAAACTTGAATGAACTTTCCCAGGAAGATCTTTCTTCCATCGCCTGGTTTCATTGAACGTGTATGGGCAGTTTTGACCAATTGTAATGGCCGATATGGACTCAAATGCGTTTTGCCGTGTCTGTGCAACGAACGTTCACCAGGTGGTTTTGTTCTATCTGATGTCTTAGGAATCGTTCTATAACAGTTATGAATCGTGGTGTATCATGTATGTGCCACATTTCAGCTGTATAAAACCAGACACTATCGTGTATTCTTGTACACAGGGTGCTAATCATATTTCCAGAAAGGTTGTTCCTGAATTGCTACTACACCTGGCACCTGAGAGACTAGATTCAGGATGTTGTACTATGGAGGGGGCAATTAAAGTAATTTGCAGACAAAAGGCCCCAGACTATCCTTCCTTCCAGCTAGCTTGGAGATGTCAGTAGAAGAAAGTTATGGTACACAGTAAATCTGCAATCAATATATGTTCGAGAAGAAGGCATATGATCCATAGACCAGAACATATACTTCAAAAGCAGTCTTGTCATAATTCATGTTTTGTAATAAATAATATGGTCAGAGAATTTAGGCGCATCTTTGGTCACAAGCAGAAGGATTTTCGGCTTAGGAAACCTACCCAATTACATATTGGTGGATTGGATTAATATTTCATATTGATGTTTGGTATGCCTGGGTTGGTAAAAATAAAACTTGCTGGTCATATTATCATCATCAGAGATACCTACAAGAAGTTTTGCCCTAAAAACTTGCCACTTTTTGCATGGAATTAGCCAGTCCCCGACATGTGACTAGGAGGAGGGTGAGAGGGGGGCCAGCAAGACCCTTTCAAACTGGTATACTGTATGTTCTTTGTCATCTTTCTGTAACTTGTAGCAATGTACTCTTTTTGTATAATAAATCTTACCATTCTGCTGTGTTATCATTGTGCTACAGTTTTGCATATCGTATGCTAGAACGCAGTGCGTTCCTGGGGGAGTTGTGCATCTCTACTGCTGTGTTGCCCCATCTGCCATGCTAAATAACTGGCGAGTGGTGACAGCATGGTGTGTGGACGTGTTTGGGGGTTACTTAGCTCCTTGGTAGCCTATCTGTTAGGTGAATGTAAGCGGAGTTCCCCCTTACAGTCACATCCAAGGTCACGGGTGCAGTGAATGCCAGAGTGCCCCTCGTGACCTGCCGTGTGTTGTGTGTGTGTCGCATGATTCTCGTGACATGCTAGAGCACCTTTAGGCTGATAATCTAATGGCTCAAAGTGGCCCTGTCAACACGGTTGAAATGGGTGGATTACTGGTGGGGTTAGGGCTGGGAAGTATGGTATAGTTCAATCACACAGCTAGAGCTATTGAGCGCTGCAATTTTGCACAGCCTGGACGGTTCCTCTGCTGGATATCATTACAGATTAAGGAGGAAACAAGTATTCGCTTCACAATAAACCCATTGTTCTTCTGTTTCATGAGCTTCTGGAAGCCTCCACGAGCTCCATACCGGAGAATTCAGATACTCCAGCGCTGCCCTGCAGGCCCTATCAACAGGACATATGATGGCCCTTATCAGGCGCCCAAGGACAGATATAGGCTAGTGACAGTGGCATGGCTGCCTGGCATCGGCAGGGTGTTTCTTTATATTGTCCTCCAGCATTATCAGATCTCTTTTACTGGTAATGGGAGCAGCTCCAGTTATTTTTGACGGCATTTCGAAAAATAGTTTTTAGCCTGATAAACTGAATGCATATAGCTACTACTACTGCAGCTACTAGCGTGAGTAGCTCTATAATACGGTGTATTGGAGTAGGCCCACATTTTTTTTAGGGAAAATTTCTCTATGCTCTGTAGAAGCATATGGGGGTACAGTAAGGACCCATAGAAACCTATGGGGGCAATATTATTGTTCCGTACAACTTAGTCTACTTTCACACTGGCATTTTGGCTTTCCGTTTGTGAGATCCGTTCAGGGCTCCCACAAGCGGTCCAAAACGGATCAGTTTGCATTCTAATGCATTCTGAATGGAAAAGGGTCTGCTTAGAATGCATCAGTTTGCCTCCGTTCTGTCTGCATTCCGCTTTGGAGGCGGACACCAAAACGCTGCCTGCAGCATTTTGGTGTCCGTCTGATGAAACTGAGCCAAACGGATCTGCCCTGGCACACAATGTAAGTCAATGGGGAAGGATGCATTTTCACTGACACAATCTGGCACAATAGAAAACGGATCCGTCCTCTATTGACTTTCAATGGTGTTCAAGACTCATCCGTCTTGGCTATGTTAAAGACAATACAAACGGATCTGTTCAGAACGGATGCAGACGGTTGTATTATCTGAACGGATCCGTCCATGACGGGTCTGCACAAAACGCGAGTGTGAAAGTAGCCTATTTACCTATGTACATGAAACTTTGGGAACATTAGCCTTTATCTTAGGGAATACCTACATCATGACCTGATTCTGTGGGTCAGTATTAGGACCCATTCACACAACCGTATTTTTGGTCTGCATCCGATCTGCATTTTTTGCAGATTTGATGCAGACCCATTTTATTTGAATGACTCCGCAAAACTTCGTGTGCTGTCCGCATCCGTATGTCCGTTCCCCAGTCCTACAAACTGGACAAGAACAGGCGTTGTTACAATGGATCGGCACAAAAAAAGGATGCAACACGGATGTCATCCGTATTTACATACATACGGTTATGTGAATGCACCCTTAGTATGGCAATACCAAAGTTATATAGTTTCAGTTATGTTTTGCTCCTTTAAAAAAAAAAAAAAAAAAAAAAAAAAACTTTTGAAAAGATAAAAATGTGCTATTTCGCCATACTCTGACACATAACTTCATAACAAAAGTCATATTCTGTGCTACAGTGCTTGTAAGAGGGCTTTTTTTTTGAAGGGCGATCTGTATTTTTTATTGGTACCAATTTGGTGTATATATGACCTTTGATCACTCCTTTTTGTTTTTCTGGGAAGGGGGGGGGGGCCAAGGTGACTGAAACATTGCAAATTGCACTTTTTTCCATTACATTTTCTGTGAAGGAAAATTATTTTTATATTTTACTAATGATAACCCCGGGCCTGTTTTACCTTCCTGCCCAGGCCATTTTTTGTAAATCTGACGTGACACTTTATGTGGTAATAACTTTAAAACGCTTATACTTATAAAAGCCATTCTGAGATTGTTTTCTCGTCACATATCGTACTTCATGACAGTGGTAAAAATGAGTAAAAAAAATATAAAAAATTATTCATAAAAAAATACCAAATTTACCCAAAATATTGAAAAATTTGCAAATTTAAAAATTTACATTTCTCTACTTTTATAATAGATAGTAATACCTCCATAAATAGAAATTACTTTACATTCCCCATATGTCTACTTCATGTTTGGATCATTTTGAAAATTAAATTTTATTTTTTGGGGACGTTAGAAGGCTTAGAAGTTTGGAAAGTTTGCAAATCTTGAAATTTTTTGGAAAATTTCCAAAACCCACTTTTTAAGGACCAGTTCAGGTCTGAAGTCACTTTGTGAGGCTTACATAATAGAAACCACCTTTGGCAGATTTTACATTTTAATAAATTTTTTCCAGTAGCAAATCCAGGGTTACCAGCCAAATAAAACTCAATATTTATTATCCTTCTTCTGTGGTTTACAGAAACACCCCACATGTGATCGTAAACTGCTGTACAGGCACACAGCAGGACGCAGTAGGGAAGGAACGCCATATGGTTTTTGGAAGGCAGATTTAGCTGAACTGGTTTTTAGATGCCATGTCCCATTTGAAGCCCCCCTGATGCAACCCTACAGTAGAAACTCAAAAAAGTGACCACATTTTAGAAACTACGGGATAAGGTGCCAGTTTTCTTGGTACTATTTTGGGGTACATATGATTTTTAATTGCTCTATATTAAGTTTTTTGTGAGGCAAGCTAATCAAAAAATGGATGTTTTGGCACCGTTTTTATTTTTTATTTTTACAGCTTTTACCTGAGGGATTAGGTAATGTGACTTTTTTATAGACCAGATCGTTACAGACATGGTAATACCTAATATGTCTACTTTTTCTTTTCTTTTTTTTTTTAAACAATAAAATATTATTTAATATTTAAGTTTTACACAATAATAGCATTTTTGAAACCGAAATAATGATATTTTAGTGTCTCCATTGTCTGAGAGTGATAGCTTTTTTTATTTGGCATATGCCTTTTTGATCATATAATGTGGCAAAATTTTTTTTTTACAGAGTTTTTTTTATTACTTTATTAATTTTATTAAAAACACTTTTTTTAAACTTTTATTTAACTTTATTTATGATGTTCACTTTTGGGGGTCTGATCCCCTCTGCAATGCATTACAATACATCTATATTGTATTACATTGCCTGTTAGTGCATGACACTGAGTCATACACTAACAGGTTGCCTAGGAGACCAAGCCTGAGGCTGGATCTCCTCGGCACCCGTAGAAGGCAGTTCCCCATCAGGCTGCCTTGTGTCGCATCGGGTCCCCGCCACAGCAGTGTAGGGACTCGATGCGATCACTCACCCGACACAAACTCCTTCTATGTCGCGGTCAGCGCGGACCGCGGCATAGAAGAGGTTAAACCTCCGGCATCGGCTTTTACAGCTATGCCGGCGGATACAGCAGGGGCCCGGCTACCACGCGCGATTACCATGACGTACTATTATGTCAAATTGCGGGAAAGCAGCGGTTCCCATGACGTAGTAGTACGTCATAGATCGGGAAGGGGTTAAGAGTTTAAACATTTTCAGATGCAGAGATACCATTAATGTTTATTTTGTATTGCTTTTTGAAGTGAATGGGCCTGCATCCAAAATGAAAAAAAATGCAGATCAGATGCCGACAAAAAACACGGTCGCGTGCATGAGCCGTAACAGATACAGAAGTTATGCAGTAGATGGCAGATAATTCATCCAAATAGCTAGTTCAATGTGGGTCAAAATCAAAACCCCTCCCCTTCCCCCACAACAGCTTTTGTGTCTATCTCCAAATGAAGAGTTTGGCCCCAAAGTTCCCTTCAAACTCTCCATGGTGTATCACTGTGTACATACCTTCCAACTTTTTGGACAGTCAAAGAGGGAAACTTATGGTTCATTGTGTGAAATACATTTTTCCTGCCTATCTATACACTTCAGTAGATTTTTTCTACACAATATCACAAAAATTATCTGAATATAGAAATGTCTAAAATTCTAATTGCATAAAATAATGAAATAATATACAAGGCAGTCTTTTATATACAGATAGGAACTAGACAAATACTTTGCGAATCAATATTGTAAATAATGCAAATCTATACTTCAGATCAAAAAGAGGGACATTTAAAGGGGTTGAACCCAGACAGAGCTGAACCTGGACATATCCCTTTTACCCAGGTTTCACTCTGACATGAGCATCGGAGCATTTCATGCTTTTTGTTTTTATTTTTACACTGCTAGGCAGAGGCTTCCACCTAGCAGTGTTACCGGTGACATCACCGGCACTGATGGGCGGGTTTTAGCTCTGCCCTAGCCATTTTATAGGCTAGGGAAGCACATAAGCCCGTCCATTAGTGCCGGTGGCGTCACCGGGCTCACTGCTAGGCGGAAGCCTACGCTTAGCTTTTCCTATGGAGAGCCAAGTATGTCACTGGATCTCCTAAAAAAAGCCTTTGCCCTGCACGATTCAGTGCATGGCAAAGGAGAGCATTGGAGCATGAAAGTGTTGAACACTTTCCTGGTACTGTAAAGTGTGAGAGCATGTCCATACCCCATTCCATATGTATGTTGAAGTTATCCGACGTTTGCTGCATGTTGTGAACCTATCTAGGCGAGACAGGGATGGTGGAATATTGAAAGCATATAGCACTCCATGCATTCTCTTAAAGTGCGTCTCCCTGCACTTTTCACTAACAAGTTTTTTTTACCTTTTACAACCCCATTTGGATCTTATCTTTAGCCTCTGGGTCTTGAAGTATGGGTTCCTGCAATGTGCCGCACCCCAGGGCCAATCGTGTCCCAGGTTTATAGGAATGCTGAGTGGTGTGGCCTTAATAGTCTGTATTTGTCAATGTGCTCTTACCTGGATACTGTTGCTCCCCAGGGCTTGGCTCCAAAGCAATAAAGGGAATGAGTAATGGTGGAGGTGGGGAATAAATAGAGTCCAGACCTTGATGAAGTTCAACAGATTTACTTGCATAAACTTCCATCCAGACAATATTCAGGCTTTCCCTTGGTTCCAGCAGGCTTTGGCGTAAACTGGCAGGCACATTTAAATATTCTGCTTTCTCTCTCTGCTATGCTAAACTCTGAGCCTGTTCTCTATCTGTGGAGTGGGGTGCCTTTGGCTGTTGAGCCCCTTGTAACACTCTGTAGATAAATCTGTAAGAAGTCAGGGTGCTCTATGAGCTACTTCCCTTTTGAGACTTCTGCTCCAAGAGGTGGAACTTCCCCCTTGCTGCTACTTTCATCTCTTCTTAGCACCACTATTGAGTATAAACTGGAACTAACTCGAACTGCAACCCCTCCCTTTAGTAGGAAACAGGACTAGCCCACTTCTGCCCAAAAGGGGAGAATGGAATGGTAAATCCCATTCTATCTAAGGATCTCTCACTGCACACCGCCACCTGCTGGTGAACCAGCCATATTACATGTAACAGTTGCATAACAATAATATCAATGCACAATGGTGAAGGACCTGGAAATAAATACAAAGATAACATTCATGTTAACCATTAGAGACAGTAGTGTAGTGCAGAAATGGTAATACCACTCTGGGATATTACATTCCCACTCAGCAAAGATTTAGTGGGGGTGAATGGTTAAAAATCAATCTCTAAAAACCCTATAGAGAGGGGAAATATGTCCTCCCGTGGCTAGAACCTCAACTGGAATATTCTGCATCTCATTTTCTGTCTTTGCCAAGCGTGATTTACAAAAGGATCTCAACTTCATATACTGAAGAAAGTGTTTCTTAAGGTCCCGTTAGACTGGCCTAGAATCGTCCAGATTATCGCTAACCAATAAATTATCTGCCAGTGGATATTTGCCGCCGATTACCCGATCTTTGTTCGGTCACCAAAACCCTCATTTGTCGGCAGACGATCATGTCGTCTAAACAACACTCTGCTGCCAGCAGACAATGATTTTGTATGGGGATGAGAGATCACTGCATGTAATAGTAGAGGTCTCCTTCATTGAACGAGCAGGCAATTGCGGGGAAGGAACGCTTCTTTCCCGACAATGGCCAGCAAAATTGTTCAATGTACAGGGGCCTTTAGGGATATCAAATCCCTCTGAAACCGCTAGAAACAGGAGCCATCGCTTATCTTGTGAGAAAAGTAACTGAGCAGGGGTGACAAAACCCTTTACTCCCCACCCTCTCAAAATGTTATCATGTAGCCCAGCTAGGATTTCTAGATGCCCCATAAATGGCGTGTGTTTGGAAAGCAAGAAAGGGAGGCGGAAACACTTCCTCATCTCTTTTCATGGGGTTATAGTATCTCTTAGGACAATCTGTGGCAAATTAGAATATCTCGTGTGTAGCAATGCTTTTAGATTCCATGGAGAGGCTAGTTCTGTTTGCAATTAAATAGAGGAATAATGAGAAAAGGAATGTATCCTGTCCAACACTCTCTCTAAAGAGACAAGCTATATTATAAACCTCTAATGTGAGGCATGTTGAGGCCTACCTCTGGTCTACACAGAATGAGCTTCCGTAGTGCCACTCATCGTTTCCCTCCTACCCATACAAAATGCAGAATCACTGAGTTCAAAGTCACAGTATCTTTTTGTTTAAGCAACATTAGAATCGTGTGGAGGGATATATCACCATAGGGAATGAGATCATCTTGGGCAAATGACACCAGCCAAGGAATGATAGGAGGAGGTGTTGCCACTGTCGTAATTCAGAGGGTACTTTTGCAGAAATAGGGAAAACGCCAAATACAAACTAAACTATTCCACTATGTTTATTGAACAATGAGGAGGGGTGTAAAGGGCTCCTCCATTGTGTCCAAAAGGAAGGAAGATTAGGCTTCCCGATTTTTAGAACCTCACTTTTAGCTATATGATATCTTGAGGCTAACAAATTGTTTCACAATGTCAAGTACTCTAGCTAAATGGGTTTGCCCAGAAATAAGAGCAAGTTGTCTTTATTGCTTATTTTTATATGTAAAATTGGGAAATGGTGACTTAAGTAAATATTTTTGTTCTTAGAAAAACATTTTTGTTTAGTTTTTCTACTGTACTTTTTTAGTCCACTTAGGAGACTTGAAGAGGAAATCCTTTTATCGCTTGTACCATACACTGCAATAGTATACTATTGCGGTCTATGGGACTTTAACAGGTTGACTCTCAGGCACAGCTTTGCAGGCAGCTCACTATGACAGGTTCTGATTATAGAGGATACCAGAGCCTCTACCTCTGTCTAACCGCTCAGATGCTGTAGTCACTACAGACCATGGCATCTAAGGGGTTAAATGACCAGGATCGACGCAATGATGATGTAAGTTTTGGTCAGAGGAGCAGTGTTTGGCCCACAAATGTGGTTCTCAGACAAAACATGTTTCTTGAAACGTGCTTGTATGAAATTAGCCATAGGCAGGTGTAAGTGTGAAAATCAGGAGAATATCTACCACATGCTTCCTCTAACTGCAAATTGTCTTGTTAATCTATGTGAATCAAAATGTGAATAACATGAATTTATTATTTTTAGCATGTTATATTTTAGAAGCCTCCAACAATAACAAGTATTTGAAAGGTAAGGCACCTAGTATATATAACCAAACCATATATGATGCTACTGTTGCATCTAGAATGGAGTTTCCCCTGGCAGGTCCTCCCTACAGCAACTCCACTCTAGACAGTTCATTGCTGAACTTAAGGTAGCCCTGGAAAAAAACAAAAGCAGCCCCATGTTGTAGGTGGGTCCAAAGCAACAAAAGGCAGGGCAACAGAAGTAGGCAGGGCCTGTACAACTGTAGTGTAGCACACAATTCCATGTAGCTACTTTAGTATCCATTGAGCAATTTTGTAACAGCTTCCAAGCAGCTATAATTCATTTTCTTTTTTGCTTATTTTTATTTTTTTAATTTTGGAGTCTGTCGTCGGTTTTGCCCACTAACCAGTTACTTGTACACCTGTAGGGTAAAGTATTTTTCCACCTCTCTCAATAGTATCTTCGATCCAGCAGTCTGGTAGGAGTTCTGCTTTTGCGGAAGGTAAAGCTCGGATGTGTCACCAACAGAAACCTATATTAAATATTATTGGTTCTCCATTAGTTAAATGTTTTCCAGAGTCATGCGGGTCCCCCCAGCCACATTATAACATGCCAAAATAGAGGTCTTACTTAAAACGAATCTGTCGCCGGGATCAAATGAAATGAACTTTTACAATTATGCAAATTAACTATTTGAGCACCAGGAGGAAAGCTTATGTGGTTCGAGCACTGTTCCAGCGACGCCTCTCTGCTTTTTATCACAGCCCCCTACCTTTAGATTGACAGCGCTAGACCGCACTCGTGTGCAGAATGGCGCATGCATACATCTTCGCTCGTCGGGATGAAGCCAAAGATGTGCACAAGCGCCGTTCTGGGCACGAGTGCGGTCTAACGCTATTAATCTAAAGGCGGGGGGTGTGATTAAAAACATAGGGGGCGTCAATATGAAGGACTAATGGGGGTATGGGGGTCTCGTCTGAGGTCTAAAGGGGGTCTGGTCTAAGGTCTGATATGGGGGTCTGGAGGTCTAATAAGGGTCTGGTCTGAGGTCTGATATGGGGTCTGAAAGGTCGAATAGGGGTCTGGTCTGAGGTCTGATATGGGGGTCTGAGAGGTCTACTGGGCAGTGGCGTACATACAGGGGTCGCAGTTGCAACCAGGCCCGGCACTCCAGGGGGCACATATTGTGGCCCCGCTCAGCCATATTATGCTGGTCAAGCTGCTAGCAAAATGCCAGCGCCCAGCAGTCAGTGCAGTGAGTGTCAGAAACATCTCCGTCATGCGCCTACTGCCCCGTCTGCCTGCTCCTCCCACTTTATGAATGAAGCAGGCAGGCAGGGCAGGAGGCTCAGTGAGAGATGTTAAGCTCAAGCTGCCGGCGCGGCGGCGAAGCTGCATGTCACGCCACCCTAGTTAGTAAGTACAGCAGGGTTTTTTACAAAGATTAAGCTTTATGAATAGCTGTGTGTGCGGAGCCGCTGTATTAGAGTAGAGTCACTGTACCGGCCCCGCTGCCAGTGTTACTGCCTCCTCCCTCCCCACTGATACATTACTAGAAGGCAGGGGCGTACATAGAAATCACTGGGCCCCATAGCAAGCATCTGAATTGGGCCCCCTAACCCCACCCACTATCCACCCCTGGCCCGTCCCACCTCCTGTCCTGGCTCCTCCCATGCCACACCCCCATTAAAGAATCCCTAATGCCCCCCAAAATGCCCGGGGGGAAGGAGTAGGAGAGCACACTGTCCACTATGAGCCCCCCAAACCCTTAATGCCCCCCAAAATGCTCAGGACAGTGTGCTATCCTTCTACTTCTCTTCCCCCTGGGCATTTTGGGGTAATGGGGGCATAAGGGGGGCTCATAGAGAATTCAGGGGGGAGGCTCATACAGGACAGAGTAGGAGGAAAGCAGACTGTCCTCTATGAGCCCCCCAAACCCTTAATGCCCCCCAAAATGCTCAGGACAGTGCTTTCCTTCTACTCCTCTCCCCCCTGGCATTTTGTGGGGCATTAGGGGTTGAGGGGCTCATAGAGGACAGTCTGCTTTCCTCCTACTCTTCCCCGAACCTGGACATTTTGGGGTAATGGGGGCATTAGGGGGGCTCATAAAGGATTCAGGGGGGGGGGGCTCATACAGGAAAGAGTAAGAGGAAAGGCGGGACATCATATAAGGATTTCTTGGTCTGCAGGTATCTGTTACTTCTTTACAATGTGCCCCCGTTGCCTGTCACTGCAGGGAGCTCGGCCCATATGCTGCAACTACATGCAGCATATGGGCCGAGCTCCCTGCAGTGACAGGCAACGGGGGCACATTGTAAAGAAGTAACAGATATCACCCTGCCCCCCAGAGATTTGTAAACTAATACGGGCCTCAGGCAGCATAATATATAATATAGTCAGAGTCGGCCGGGCCAGGCACTGCTGCAGGGAGTGCAGCCGGCAGTGACACGGCAGGACGAACGAACGGTACTTGTTCTGAGTCTGAGTGACTTACTTCAGGCCAGCCAGCCAGGGACACAGCCGGGCCCGGTGCTTCAGAATCTTCTCCTCAGCTCAGGCACTCTGGCGACGGCGAAGTTCGAGCCGATTCTCCCGCCCCCTTGCGCCACTGGCCAATCAGCAGCTGCCTCAACAGAGTTACCTTCTGCTGATTGGCCAGCGGCTCGAGCACTACAGGCTGGCTTGATCCCGATTCCGCGTCAGCAGACTGTCAGGGTCAGGTCAGGATCAGGTCAAACGGGGGGGGGGACTTGGCGGCGATTGCGGAAGATGAATTGGGGCTGGAGAAAAGCAGCCGCATAGCCGGCTGCAGTTCATGAGTGGGCGGGGCCAAATAGTGTGGGCGGGGCCTTCTCTGCGCTACGGGCCCCCCAGTGCCGCGGGCCCCATAGCAGTGGCGTGGTCTGCCTCTATGGGCGGTACGCCACTGCTAGAAGGCACTGTTATGGGGATATCTGTGGAGGGCACTGTTATGGGGATATCTGTGTCACGGTGAGGAGTGAGGGAAACCCCCCACCGTACAATGGGAACTGTTACTAGGCCAGACAACAATGAAGGGAGCAGGCCACAACATACAGCCGCCCTAATCCTGACCCTGATCTCCTGACCGCATGAGCAAACCCTGAAGGTGGGAGGGCTCATGCACTGGAACCTGGATCCTGCTGACCCTGACTGGCATAGGGGTCAGGAATAGGAGACAACCGGTTCCTCAGGGACTCAGACGAACCGGAGTCTCCAGCTGCCTAGTAACAGGTGGAAGGGAAATGACCGTATGCAGCATCTGGATCTGCAGGTAAGAACACCGGAAAACTCACTTAGCTGCCGCTGTCACCATGACTTGAACCCGTGCATAAGTACAGGTGCCCACAGACCAAATAGGACACTGTACAGACAACACACACAGGTATCCAGCACTCCTGATACTGCATGGGCCCCATACAGCTAGGTGCACGGCAGCCCCAGGCAGCACTGCATCCAGACATATAGTTAACCCCTCTGAGAAACCAGCCCCCTTTCGGAGGTATAAACATACAGGGTAACGTATAGCATACATGCAGGGACCAACACCAACAACAGCCCAGACATGTAACAACCAACAAAACGCTACACACACCCAGAACATAAACCCACACCACACATACAAGTGAGGGAAAATGTACAAGGAGGGTACACAAGGGAGGACAATTTATGTTCCATAAGGTGGCCCTCAAAGGCTGGGCTGGAACACCCAGGCAAGGCTGTAGTCCAACTGCACCCAGCCAGCAAGCCACAGGTTTATATCAAGCTTGCGGCCACACCCAGGAAACACCTTAATCCCCACTAGTCAGAAGATTAACCTCTTGCTCACCAAACAGCAGGGAGGCACACCTTAAAGGGGAAGTGCACGTGCAAACCACAAACTACACATTGCCCCTGGCAACCAGTCTGCACGGCAACAGCGTCACGGTCAACACCAATATGAACGTGACACTCCCCCTCAAAGCCCCCCCAACAGAAAAGGGGAAGCACGTGAGGAACCCACAAACAGGGATGGGGAAGGGAAAAAAAAAAGTTGCAGAATCCGTGTCAGTGCAAGCGAGTCTCCCCAGAACTGCTGCCAGCCCCTGGAGCAACACACAGGAACCAGGGTGCCAGACACCAAACAGCCAGGAGAGACTGCACTGATTACTGTGTCCACACTCAGACACGGTTCACACCAAGTCGCTGCCAGCATGCATCCCCCACCAGCATACACCAAAGCCAGTTCAACAATGAATGCAGCCAGTCACCACAACACAAGCGACAGAATCACTGAGACATGGACAAGGGGAGACACAAACACAAGTGCTAGTTCTCACCAACTGCAACACCTGTCACAGAGAACCGCACTGTTAACAGCATCTCACACCATATACCCTCCCTCTGGAGGATAAGCATGCGTGCGACACATGCTGGGCCCTCTTCCAAAGGCAAAACAGAGATGCCCTTATGGAACATACTGTCACGGTGGGGAGTGGGGGGGAAACCCCCCACAGTACAATGTAAAAGGGATAAAAGTAGCAACTAGGCCAGGACGCCAGGATCAGGTCACCACCTATTGCGTCGCTAATCCTCTCCCTAACTCCTAACCGTATGAGCGAACCCTGATGGTGGGACGGCTCATACCCTGGATACCTAATATCCTGAGTCGCTCTGGAAGAGCATGACATTGTGAATGGATTAATGGAATTTATTTACCAAAAAAATTACACATATAGAAACATAGAATGTGTCGGCAGATAAGAACCATTTGGCCCATCTAGTCTGCCCAATATACTGAATACTATGAATAGTTCCTGGCCCTATCTTATATGAAGGATGGCCTTAAGCCTATCCCATGCATGCTTAAACTCCTTCACTGTATTTGCAGCTACCACTTCTGCAGGAAGGCTATTCCATGCATCCACTACTCTCTCAGTAAAGTAATACTTCCTGATATTACTTTTAAACCTTTGTCCTCTTGTAGCAGTTTTTCTTCTTTAAAATAATCTCTCCTCTTTTACCTTGTTGATTCCCTTTATGTATTTAAAAGTTTCTATCATATCCCCTCTGTCTCGTCTTTCATCCAAGCTATACATGTTAAGGTCCTTTAACCTTTCCCAGTAAGTTTTATCCCGCAATCCATGTATTAGTTTAGTAGCTCTTCTCTGAACTCTCTCCAAAGTATCAATATCCTTCTGGAGCTATGGTCTCCAGTACTGCGCACAATACTCCAAATGAGATCTCACTAGTGCTCTGTAGAGCGGCATGAGCGCCTCCCTCTTTCTACTGTTAAAGGGAACCTGTCACCTCCTAAAAACATCCCAAGCCGGCAGCAGTACCTTAGAGTAGCCAGCAGCATGTTTGTAACGATCCTTTTCTTCCTGCAGGTAGGTAAGCAGAAGCTATAAAAACGATCTTTAATCCCCTGCCCGGCACGCTTTTCTAGTCAGGCTTGAAGTCACAGAGGCAGCGGCCTACTTGCATCAAGTCGCGGTAACCACGCCCCCCTTCCCTGTCCCTGTGAAGGGGCAGGCAAGGGGGCGTGGTTACCATGACTTGAAGCAAGTAGGACGCTGCCTCCATGACTACAAGCCTGACTAGAAAAGCACGCCGGGCAGGGGATTAGAGATCATTTTTACAGCTTCTGCTTACCTACCTACAGGAAGAAAAGGATCGTTACAAACATGCTGCTGGCTACTCTAAGGTACTGCTGCCGGCTTGGGATGTTTCTAAGAGGTGACAAGTTCTCTTTAATGCCTCTCCCTATACACCCAAGAATTCTGCTAGCATTTCCTGCTGCTCTATGACATTGTCTGCCTACCTTTAAGTCTTCTGAAATAATGACCCTTAAATCCCTTTCCTCAGATACTGAGGTTAGGACTGTATTACTGATTTTATATTCTGCTCTTGGGTTTTTACGCCCCAGGTGCATTATCTTGCACTTATCAACATTAAATTTTAGTCGCCAGATTTTTGACCATTCCTCTGGTTTTCCTAAATCCTTTTCCATTTGGTGTATCCCTCCAGGAACATCAACCGTGCTACAAATCTTTGTGTCATCAGCAAAAAGACACACCTAACCATCGAGTCCTTCTGCAATTTCGCTGATAAAGATATTAAACAATATGGGTCCCAGAACAGATCCCTGAGGTACCCCACTGGTAACAAGACCATGGTCTGAATATACTCCATTGACTACAACCCTCTGTTGTCTGTCCCTCAGCCACTGCTTAATCTAATCCATTCAACAATATGGGAGTCCAAGCACAAAGGCTACAATTTATTGATAAGCCTTCTATGTGGGACAGTATCAAAAGCCTTACTAAAGTCTAGATAAGCAATGTCTACTGCACCTCCGCCATCTATTATTTTAGTCACCCAATCAAAAAAATTAATAAGATTAGTTTAACATGATCTCCCTGAATTAAACCCATGCTGTTTTTCATCTTTCAATCCATGGGATTTTATATGTTCCAAAATCCTCTCCTTAAGTATGGTTTCCATTAATTTCCCCACTATTGATGTCAGGCTTACTGGCCTATAGTTGCTCGATTCCTTCCTACTACCTTTCTTGTGAATGGGCACAACATTTGCTAATTTCCAATCTTTTGGGACGACTCCTGTTACCAGTGATACCTGTGTGAAGTTGGCACCCCATGTTCTTAAATTTCAAAAATAAATACACCATTCGTTTGTGCTGCGTTTGTGCTGGTTTGTGCCGCAAAAATGAACGTTTGTGCCGGTTCGGTTCCTGAGATATTGCGCGTTAGATTTTTATGAAGCCCCGCCCATTTTCCACCCCATGTTCTTAAATTTCAAAAAGAAATACACCATTCGTTTGTGCTGCATTTGTGCTGGTTTGTGCTGCAAAAATGAACGTTTGCGCCGCTTTGGTTTCCGAGATATTGCGCGCTTGATTTTCTGAAACCCCGCCCATTTTCCACCCCATGTTCTTAAATTTCAAAAATAAATACACCATTCGTTTGTGCTGCGTTTGTGCTGGTTTGTGCTGCAAAAATGAACGTTTGCGCCGCTTTGGTTTCCGAGATATTGCGCGCTTGATTTGCTGAAACCCCGCCCACTTTCCACCCCATGTTTTTAAATTTCAAAAAGAAATACACCATTCGTTTGTGCTGCGTTTGTGCTGGTTTGTGCCGCAAAAATGAACGTTTCTGCCGGTTCAGTTCCTGAGATATTGCGCGTTAGATTTTTATGAAGCCCCGCCCATTTTCCACCCCATGTTCTTAAATTTCAAAAAGAAATACACCATTCGTTTGTGCTGGTTTGTGCAGCAAAAATTAACGTTTGCGCCGCTTAGGTTTCCGAGATATTGTGCGCTTGATTTGCTGAAACCCCGCCCACTTTCCACCCCATGTTTTTAAATTTCAAAAAGAAATACACCATTCGTTTGTGCTGCGTTTGTGCTGGTTTGTGCAGCAAAAATTAACGTTTGCGCCGCTTTCGTTTCCGAGATTTTGCGCGCTTGATTTGCTGAAACCCCGCCCACTTTCCATCCCATGTTTGAAAATTTCAAAAAGAAATACACCATTCGTTTGTGCTGCCTTTGTGCTGGTTTGTGCTGCAAAAATGAACGTTTGTGCCGCTTTGGTTTCCGAGATATTGCATGCTTGATTTGATGAAACCCCGCCCACTTTCCACCCCATGTTTTTAACTCTGACTCTAGACCCCCCAGGTGTGCTGCAGCTTGCCCCCCTCCCACCCCCTTTCACAACTTTTTTTGGGGCACAAGCATATTATATATTTTTTTCTGCGTACTCTGACTGTGGCCGGGACTCTTACCCTGGGTTCACACCTGAGCGTTTCTGAGACGCGCGTTTAACGCGCGTTTTTATGCGCGTTTTTATGCGCGTTTTTTGCAATAGTAAACGCGCGTTTGACGCGCGTTTCTGTGATTGACTGCAGTGTTGTCCAATCAGCAAATATCCCTGTGTATATGAAGTTTGGCCAATCCTAGCGCATTGGAGGTGTGAAATTCCATGTGTGTTGGTAGAGTGTGTGGTTTGGAGTCATGGAATGCTATAGACGGCGACGTGTTGCGGCACTTGTTGCAGCTATCCACCTGGAACGCTTGAGGAGAAGGCGGGACAGCAGGCGACGTTTCTGGGTCCATCCTGTGATTGCAAATAGACAGGAGAGGGGCCAGTTCTGGGCACTGTATGCCAACCTCCGTGCCCATGAGGACCAGTTTTTTGACTACACCAGGATGTCCATCCACAGGTTAGTACGTATACGTGGTTGCAATGTTTTTTCAATGGTTAAGCTAAGTGTTTTGTGCTTTTTGTATTGTTAACCATGAACATTTTATTGTTTCCCAGCTTTGACGAGCTCCTGGTGCTGTTGTCTCCTCATTTGCAGCGTCAGGACACCTTCATGCGGGACTGCATCCCACCAGTGGAAAGACTGGTCATTACTTTGCGGTAAGTAGCCTATTATTGTGGCCATTTAAACCATTTGCAGTGTGTTGTGCCATGATCTGAGTTTCGCCCTGTTTCTCTTGCTGTTTGTGACGTATGAGTGTTTGTGCGGGGGGTATGTGATGTGTATGTTGTCAACGTGTGGCATAGATATCCCATACATGCATCATGTATCCACATTTGGCCATGTTTTACCCCTCACTTTCCAAAAATAGTCCAAACAGTTGTTTAAATTTTTTAAACTTTGGTGAATGTATTCACATCATACATTTCCAAATAAACTGTGTTTAAACTGTTTTACAAACAAAGGAGCAATGTAGTAAAAATAACATATAAATATGACCAACAATTTTCAAGATAAGTGCCCTTTTTGGCTCCCAAACCCTTGAGCCGGAGAATTTCCCTCTTCTCCGTTTCTCAAAGGGTTTCATGTTGCGGCCCAGAAAACTCTGCCTCGGGATCCCGCCGTGTCTCTCTGGCTCCGCGAGACTGATTGGCGGGTGGCATTTCAGTGGTGGTGATGGTGGAGGTGCTTGGGCCCGTGCTTGAAGAGGGATATGGGTATGATGTGTGTTGTGTCTGCCATGTCTCAAGAGGGTGTTGTATGTTACTTTGTGTGTATGTGTGTGCTGGGTATGTGTGAGGGTGTTGTTGTGCATGTTGGGGATGTAGTGGGCCATATTGTGGGGCATATTGTGGGCAATATTGTGCCCCATATTGGTGGCCATATTGTGGTGGCTGCTGTGGTGGCTGCTGTGGTGGCTGCTGTGGGGGATGCTGTGGGGGATGCTGTGGGGGATGCTGTGGGGCAGTGCTAGACGTTGCTAGCTCATAAGGGAGGCAATACTTGTCTATGGTGTTAGTCACCTCCTCCCTTACTTTGGTGATCAGATGTCTCGGCACATGCAGCATTTTCTCCTCTAGACTCAGGAGAAAATATGCGTCGCTGCTAAGTTTGGGCACAGGATGTGCCAGGGCATCCAGGCAGCCGATTAGGCGGTCCTCCTGTCTCTCAGTTCTCCTCCTTTTATGTCTGGTCTGCCGAGTTGCCTCTGGTACGGCTTGGACAGTCTGCATGGGGCTGACGAAAGTCGGAGTGGGGGGGGGGGGGGCTGGAGGACTCATTGGCCCCATAGATGTGCCCGGCTCACTGTCGATTGTGCCCTCGTCCTCTTCCTCATCAGCTTGCGCCTGGCTGGGTTCCCAGCTACTATCGGTGCTGTGAAGTGGAAAATATAGGTAAGTATGTTCCCCATATGAAATTGAATGTATGTAATGTCATACCACATCCTCTCCTCAATGTGTATGCCCTTGACTCACCTCCGCATTTCGGTGCACGATATCAAAAATGACATTTGTGCTGCATGCACATAACTGGAGCGTCCGCCTGGGGAGGATCCGCTCCTCTGCTCCTTTTGTTTGCGGCGATGGCGGATAAAGGCGTCTTTCAGGCTTTTCCATTTGCCTTTGATAGTGTTGACTATGAAAAACGAAAAAAAAAGCATCCGTTAATATCTCTTTATTTTCTTACATTTGTTTCAGGTATTTAGCTACCGGACAGTCATTGGCCAGTCTACACTTCGCCTTTCTCATTGGGAAGTCCACAGCCAGCATGATCATCCGTGAAACCTGCGTGGCAATTTGGGACGTCCTTCATCCTGCTGTGATGGCCTAACCACAGAAGGAGGACTGGCTGCAAATTGCGGATCTGTTTTTCGAATCCTGCAATTTCCCAAACTGTGTCGGCGCAATAGACGGGAAGCATATCCGCGTTCAGAAGCCCATAAGGAGCGGGAGTCAATTTTTTAATTATAAAAAATATTTTTCTTTTGTTCTTTTTGCGGTGTCTGATGCAAACTATTGCTTCCGATACATTGATGTGGGGTCCTACGGCAGCAGCTCAGACTCAGCTGTTTTCGGGCATTCGGCCTTTGGCCAAATGCTCAATAATAATGAGCTGGACCTCCCGGGGAACACCACACTGCCTGGGACCACTTTTCCCGCTATGCCCTTCGTTTTTGTGGGGGACGAGGCCTTTGCGCTGGGGGAGCATCTGATGAGGCCGTACTCCAGCCGGGGACTCTCCATTGCCAGGCGTGTATTTAATTACCGGCTGACAAGGGCACGCAGGGTGGTGGAGTGCGCCTTTGGGATTTTAGCGAACAAATGGCGCTTTCTCCATTCGCC
This sequence comes from Bufo gargarizans, assembly GCF_014858855.1. Taxonomy (NCBI): domain Eukaryota; kingdom Metazoa; phylum Chordata; class Amphibia; order Anura; family Bufonidae; genus Bufo; species Bufo gargarizans. The sequence goes on along the minus strand of NC_058082.1, from coordinate 122,091,224 downwards.
CATTTATTTCAAATTGGAGACCGCTATCTCGGCCGTGAAGGCAGCGTGTGCTCTGCACAATTTTGTCCGTGTACGGGATGGCTTTAATTTCGAAGATTCCCTCAGCCATTCCTTGGAGAGTCGGAATCAGAGCGGAGTGCGTGGGACCCGGCACGGTGCAGCTGTCCGGGACCACTTCAACGCATATTTTGTGAGCCCACATGGGGCGTTACCATGGCAATTGGAAGCCATCTAAGTTTCTGTTCATTTATATTTTTTGTCGGAAAAGTGTGTTTACATATTATTTGATTTTCTAATTAGTTTGATTATGACTAGGGCTAAATGAAAAATTTGGAAACGATCTTTTGTGCATTTGTTTTTTTTTAACCTATATAGTGCCCCTTGAGGATGCCCCTATAGTGGCCATCAATAGTCGCCCATTAACAAGGGTTTAGAAATATGGGCGAAATCATGTGTCCCATTTAAGTGGCCAATACTCGGCCAGTAGAATATAAGCCAAGGAGGGTGAAATAACGGATCCCATCAAGGTGCCCAATACTGGCACGTTACAAACCGAAGCACCTAACATATGCCTTGCCACCCAGAGCCCACAAACAGTCTCATTCTAAAAAATACACAATATCAATAACAACTTAGGATTCAAATCCCTCAACCCAAACTTAGGCCTACATTTCAAAATGCCACTACATTTGCGGATTGAAAGAGCGCAGTCTGGCACAAGATAGTGGAACCACTGCAAATTGATCATACTGGCCCATTGCATTGTACCAGAATGTGGGGGAGGGTGAACCAGGACAGTACTAAAAAATAAAGGGGCGAGGGGACACTATTACAACATGTAATGTGCACATTATTCTTTGTAAACTAAGGCCACTGAGTGCCCATATACAAGAACAGGGATGGTGATGCTGCGTCCCTCTAGCTGTTGCTAAAATCCCACTCCATGCATGCCTGCACAGGCTCCAGCAAGTAAAATACAGGCCAGCATTTGTGGAGGTGGCGTTTGACAACAGCTGGAGGGCTGCAGGTAGAGCTGGCCAGGGCTATTACATATAGTTGGTACACCACTGCACACAAGGAGTTTACTTTCACTTTACAACACACATGGAAATACCTTTTCCCTGTTTCACTGTCTTTGTTAAACTGCTCCAATCTGGCCAGATGCTTTTGCCAATATCCTCCCAGGCCTGCTGCCTGCTCCTCCTGTTTTTGTAGTTGGCATCCTGCGTATCATACAGGCAGCGTTTGGCTTGCACCAGCCTGATGAGGTTCTCAATGGTAGACGATTGCATGCCCACGTATCTAAGACTCTGTCACATTTGAAAACCCTATAATAGTGAGGGGACACGACCACCGGCTCCCTGCACTTAATACGGATGGAGTCAGGGTCACCTAGAATCAAGCCAGCAAGGAAACACAATAAAGGAAAATACTTATCTTGAGCAAACAGCAGCAGCAGCCTCCAACAGTGAACACTTCATCCAGGAAGTAGTATAAACCGCAAAGTGAGGCAGTATGGGAGGGAATATAAAGGAAGATGATTAGTCTAAAAAGTGACACCTGGCAGAAGGAAAGGAGATGACAAAGTGAAACCAAAACAAAGAACGTCATACAAGAGGTAGAGAAGAACATCTGCCAGACCTTCTCACAGAACTGGCGGTGACAGTACCCCTCCCTCTACGGGTGGACTCCGGACACTCAGAGCCCACCTTCTCAGGATGAGACCTATGGAAAGCCCTGATGAGACGAGTGGCCTTAATGTCTGCCACTGGGACCCACATCCTCTCCTCAGAACCATAACCCTCCCAATGAACGAGGTACTGGAGAGAACCGCGGATAATGCGAGAATCCACAATCCTAGAGACCTCAAATTCAAGATTACCATCAACAAAAATCGGAGGAGGAGGCAAAGAGGAGGGTACAGTGGGTTGGACATAAGGTTTTAATAGGGACTTGTGAAAAACATTATGGATCTTCCAAGTCTGAGGAAGATCAAGACGGAAGGCAATGGGATTGATGACGGACAAGATCTTGTAAGGCCCAATAAACTTAGGTCCCAACTTCAAGGAGGGAACCTTCAGTTTGATATTCTTTGTAGACAACCACACCAGATCACCCACATTCAGGTCCGGACCAGGCACACGTCTCTTATCCGCCACACGCTTATATCTCTCACTCATCCTCTTCAGATTACCCTGAATCTTTTGCAAAATAAATGACAAAGATGAGGAAAATCTCTCCTCATCAGGTAAACCAGAAGACCCCTCTCCAGAGAATGTCCCAAACTGCGGATGAAACCCATATGCACCAAAAAATGGTGACTTATCAGAGGACTCCTGGCGACGGTTATTTAAAGCAAACTCAGCAAGGGACAAAAAAGAACACCAATCCTCCTGATTCTCTGCCACAAAACAGCGCAGATATGTCTCCAGATTCTGATTGGCGCGTTCGGTCTGACCATTCGACTGCGGGTGAAAAGCAGAAGAGAATGACAACCGAACCCCAAGCGAGAACAGAAGGCCTTCCAGAATCTGGAAACAAATTGCGTGCCCCTATCAGAAACGATGTCTGAAGGAATGCCATGCAATTTAACAATGTGATCAACAAACGCTTGGTCAAATAGCATTACACAGCCTGGAGGTTTGTTTGGGGTCATTGTCCTGTTGAAAAATAAATGATGGTCCAACTAAACGCAAACCGGATGGAATAGCATGCCGCTGCAAGATGCTGTGGTAGTCATACTGGTTCAGTATGCCTTCAATTTTGAATAAATCCCCAACAGTGTCACCAGCAAAGCACCCCCACACCATCACACCTCCTCCTCCATGCTTCACGATGGGAACCAGGCATGTAGAGTCCATCCGTCTCCTCTTAACAGTTGTTCTAGAGATGTGTCTGCTGCTAGAACTCTGTGTGGCATTGACCTGGTCTCTAATCTGAGCTGCTGTTAACCTCCGATTTCTGAGGCTGGTGACTCGGATGAACTTATCCTCTGCAGCAGAGGTGACTCTTGGTCTTCCTTTCCTGGGGCAGTCCGCATGTGAGCCAGTTTCTTTGTAGCGCTTGATGGTTTTTGTGACTGCACTTGGGGACACTTTCAAAGTTTTCCAAATTTTTCGGACTAACTGACCTTCATTTCTTAAAGCAATGATGGCCACTCGTTTTTCTTTACTTAGCTGCTTTTTTCTTGCCATAATACAAATTCTAACAGTCTATTCAGTAGGACTATCAGCTGTGTATCCACCTGACTTCTCCACAACGCAACTGATGGTCCCAACCCCATTTATAAGGCAAGAAATCCCACTTATTAAACTTGACAGGGCACACCTGTGAAGTGAAAACCATTTCAGGTAACTACCTCTTGAAGCTCATTAAGAGAATGCCAAGAGTGTGCAAAGCAGTAATCAAAGCAAAAGGTGGCTACTTTGAAGAACCTAGAATATGACATATTTTCAGTTGTTTCACACTTTTTTGTTATGTATATAATTCCACATCTGTTAATTCATAGTTTTGATTGCTTCAGTGTGAATCTACAATTCTCCTAGTCATGAAAATAAAGAAAACTCTTTGAATGAGAAGGTGTGTCCAAACTTTTGGTCTGTACTGTATGTAAACTACTTTTTCCAGAGGTATGATCTGGTTGACTACTTGTTTCCAGTGGTTTAAATTAGGCATCCTATCAGCCATCCATCTAAGGGCTATCGCCTTCCTAGCAAGGAATACAGTTTCTTCCAGGAATATCCTGTGATGATGAGACCACTGCTCCTTGTCTACAATTCCCAGCAAACACATCTGTTATATAAAAATATTAATAGTTGTAATCAGCTCGCATCAAAGTTTGTGTAGGGAAAAAGGTAAATCCATCTTCCCTCAGCTGCAGTAAGAGACAGACCCAGTTGTTACCATCTTGATTGAATTCTGCTGAGCATCTCCTCCCCTCCTTGCCCAGTCTCCGTCCTTTATTGACTAAACAAAAGGTGTAAAAGGGGCTGGCCCAAGACAAGGATACAGGAAGTGATGACATACAGGAGGTGATCACATAGGAAGACAAGCATTTAGAATAACATAGCCAGCTAACAAACACATGTATACAATAATCTAACATTACCACTGGAGTGAACTTTATCCAGCCTTGCTCAGTGATCAATGCCAGATAAAGTTACTATGATCCTCATGCATGTTTATTTACAGTACAGCGTCATTATCTCCAGCGGCTGATCAGGCACACTAGAGACAACAAACACACGTTCCTTTCGTTTATATTGTTCTCTTAACAAATGCATCCACACCAAGCCAATAAATCCGCGTCTTGCGCGGGGGCCCTAGCCGGCGGCAATACATGAGCCAACAAAACACTGCTCTGCTGAACACATCAGTCTCCCCCGGCCCACAGCCCAGTGCTTAGCACATGGACCATTCGCCGATGGAGAACCCTGCGCCCAGCAGCTGTGATAGGACATACACGGGAAGATATCCACTCCAATGGTTTACCCTGACACTGAGAGACATGATGACAATACAGGGAGTGCAGAATTATTAGGCAAGTTGTATTTTTGAGGATTAATTTTATTATTGAACAACAACCATATTCTCAATGAACCCAAAAAACTCATTAATATCAAAGCTGAATATTTTTGGAAGTAGTTTTTAGTTTGTTTTTAGTTTTAGCTATTTTAGGGGGATATCTGTGTGTGCAGGTGACTATTACTGTACATAATTATTAGGCAACTTAACAAAAAACAAATATATACCCATTTCAATTATTTATTTTTACCAGTGAAAGCAATATAACATCTCAACATTCACAAATATACATTTCTGACATTCAAAAACAAAACAAAAACAAATCAGTGACCAATATAGCCACCTTTCTTTGCAAGGACACTCAAAAGCCTGCCATCCATGGATTCTGTCAGTGTTTTGATCTGTTCACCATCAACATTGCGTGCAGCAGCAACCACAGCCTCCCAGACACTGTTCAGAGAGGTGGACTGTTTTCCCTCCTTGTAAATCTCACATTTGATGATGGACCACAGGTTCTCAATGGGGTTCAGATCAGGTGAACAAGGAGGCCATGTCATTAGATTTTCTTCTTTTATACCCTTTCTTGCCAGCCACGTTGTGGAGTACTTGGACGCGTGTGATGGAGCATTGTCCTGCATGAAAATCATGTTTTTCTTACCTTGCAGACTTCTTCCTGTACCACTGCTTGAAGAAGGTGTCTTCCAGAAACTGGCAGTAGGACTGGGAGTTGAGCTTGACTCCATCCTCAACCCAAAAAGGCCCCACAAGCTCATCTTTGATGATACCAGCCCAAACCAGTACTCCACCTCCACCTTGCTGGCGTCTGAGTCGGACTGGAGCTCTCTGCCCTTTACCAATCCAGCCATCTGGCCCATCAAGACTCACTCTCATTTCATCAGTCCATAAAACCTTAGAAAAATCAGTCTTGAGATATTTCTTGGCCCAGTCTTGACGTTTCAGCTTGTGTGTCTTGTTCAGTGGTGGTCGTCTTTCAGCCTTTCTTACCTTGGCCATGTCTCTGAGTATTGCACACCTTGTGCTTTTGGGCACTCCAGTGATGTTGCAGCTCTGAAATATGGCCAAACTGGTGGCAAGTGGCATCTTGGCAGCTGCACGCTTGACTTTTCTCAGTTCATGGGCAGTTATTTTGCGCCTTGGTTTTTCCACACGCTTCTTGCGACCCTGTTGACTATTTTGAATGAAACGCTTGATTGTTCGATGATCACGCTTCAGAAGCTTTGCAATTTTAAGAGTGCTGCATCCCTCTGCAAGATATCTCACTATTTTTGACTTTTCTGAGCCTGTCAAGTCCTTCTTTTGACCCATTTTGCCAAAGGAAAGGAAGTTGCCTAATAATTATGCACACCTGATATAGGGTGTTGATGTCATTAGACCACACCCCTTCTCATTACAGAGATGCACATCACCTAATATGCTTAATTGGTAGTAGGCTTTCGAGCCTATACAGCTTGGAGTAAGACAACATGCATAAAGAGGATGATGTGGTCAAAATACTCATTTGCCTAATAATTCTGCACGTAGTGTACACAATATATCAAATACACATCCTAATAAAATTTCCACAACACATCTTGGGACAAAGAGGGACATTTCCTGGCACTAAATCTGACAGTAATGATGTCACATCTCGCCAGAATCTTTGTATGTCTACATTCCCACAACATGTGCCAGAAGTTGGCATTTGCCTGATGACATCTGATGCAGTTGCTATTCTCCATTCTACCCATTCTGAATAACCTGCTAGGGGTAAGATAGCTCCTGTGGAGGATATGCAGCTGTATCATCTTATTATTAACCGAGGGAGAAACTCTTGTAGGAGCTGCGAGGGCCTCAGCCCATTCTGTCTCTGAGAGGGATGGGATGCAATCCCTCCATTTGTCTTCTACGGTCAGAGGGGACATGCTCATTTTTGTGTTTATGAGATATGTATAGATAGCTGATATGAGGCCTCTAGGGCCCTGTGTGGACAGCACTCCAATTAGTGGATAATTGGAGATCTTTCTGGAGCCCCTACCAAACTGTGCAGAGAGGATACGTCTAATCTGGAGGTACCTGAAGAACATATGCCTCGGAACCTCAAATTTGTCTTGGAGTTGAAAAAAGGACCTCATAGATCCTCCCTCATATAAGTCGCCTAGGGTCTGTCCTCAATGTTCCTTCCACAATGCAGTGCCATCATGTCGACTCAAATGCCGAAACATAGGGTTCTCCCACAGGGGTATTGCATCCGACAGGTCATTATAGGGCTTAAGCTTAGCTGCTTCCCATACCTTGTGGGCCAATCTATGTAATAGAAGGGCTCTTCCATGGAACAGACTAATGTCTTCCAGTACTGGCCATAGGGAATGCCGCTCTCCCCTGCAGCTTGGGCCTCTGCAAAGTACGGAGCACCAATTTCCTTCTAGCCGCTCCCCAAATGAAGGTTGACATCATGGAGTGAAGGCGATCAAAGAACCGTCTCGGGACGGTCATGCTAGCATGCTCCAATACATACAGAGCCTTGGGCAGAAGGACAATCTTTATGAGGTTCAGACGCCCCGAGATGGGAAGGGATTGCCATGCCGCAAATTTCTTAGCAAATATAGAGGTTAAAGGCTCCGTATTCAAAGTATATGCTAAGGGCGGGTCTCTGGTTATTATGATTCCTAGGTATTTAAACCGGTCTACCACTGGGAGATTGCAATATGTTGTAGGCCAACCTTCAGGTTTAAGGGGCATCAGAGCCGACTTAGACCATTTAATATGCAATCCAGAAAATCGGCCGAAGGTTTCAATTAGCTCAATCGCTCTGGGCAATGAATGATCCGTCCTATCCATAAAAAGGATCAGGTGGTCGGCATATAATCCGACCCGGTCCTCCCTACCACCCAGGGAGACTCCATTGTAAACCCCATCCTGCCTCAGTCTAAGTGCTAAATGCTCCTGACCTGAGTGTGAACCGTTCACCAGTATATTCGCTTTAGGGTGCTTATAAAACATATGTACCCACTGGGCAAATACGGCCCCAAAGCCAAAACAGTTTAGTGCTTTCGGTAGATACGGCCATTCTACCGAATCAAAGGCTTTGGCCGTGTCTAAGGATGCCACAACCCACGGCTTGTCCAAAGCTTTACCTATTTGCGTGATAACTTGCTCTCTCCTGATGTTAGTAGAGGTAGACCTCCCCGGTATGAATCCGGACTGATCCAGGTGTACAATAGATGCTATTACCCTATTCAATCTAGTGGCAATTATTTTCGTAAGTACCTTATAATCTAGGTTTAACAAGGAGATGGGCCTGTACGACCCACATTCTAAAGGGTCCTTGTCTGGTTTCAGGATGACCACTATGGTGGCATCATAAAATGAGTCTGGCAGTCTCTGTTGTGTCTTTGCCGATTGCAACATCTTTTTCATTCTAGGGGCCAGAATGTCACCATATCTATTGTACACCTCGATCGGGATGCCATCAGGGCCAGGTGCCTTTCCAGTTGCGAGTCCCCACATATCTTGTATCTCCTCTAATGTAAAATCTCCCTCCAGCATTTCCCTATCCTCGTCACACAATTGGGGATGTGTCACCTCCTGCAAATATGTTTTAAGCTCTTGGGAAGAATAATGTATCACTGAACTATACAATTCCTGATAGAATTCCTGGAACCTAGGAAGGATGCCTGGTGACGTTTCTATATCCCTCCATCCATCCCTCTAATACGTATAACTGGAGGCGCTGAGGAGTTGTCCCGAGCAATGTGAGCCAATAGCTTACCTGCCTGACCTCCCTGCTCAAAAGATTGCTGTTTGAGGAAGAATAGCTTACGATCGCTCTTCTCTTGCAAGTGCTGCATGTACTGCCTTCCCTTAAGGAGCCATTCTAGCCTATTAGATTCAGTGGGGTTCCCAGTAAAGGCATTCTCAGCCACCCTGCAGGATTCCTGAAGCTCTACTTCCCTTCGGTGGGTCTCTCTTTTAATAACTGCTATGGATGATTTAATGCATCCCCTCAAGTAAGCTTTTAACGTTTCCCAGATTAGTAACTCATCTGTTATATCCCCCTGTACCTCAAAAAACATGCGGATTTGATCCGGGATTCGATCATTAGATCCCATGAGGGTGAGCCAGAAGGGGTGTATACGCATCTTGTTCCCTCTCACCAGGCCGTCCGTCAATAAAAACCTCGCTAACAGCGGAGCGTGGTCAGAGGGCCCCTGATGACATATGGAGTACAGTTGACATATGCACATACAAATATGTACCGTCCGTCAGGATCCACTACAAACCTCTGCATCTCCCACCTCAGGCAGCTATGTACTAAAACTGCTACCCCTCTAGAATATGAGTTCCCATATGCATTGGTGCTCCACTGTACCCACAGTTTCTTAATTCTGTTGCCCTTAAGTGGGTCTACAGGAGACCCACTTAAGGGCAACAGAATTAAGAAACTGTACCCACAGTTTCTTAATTCTGTTGCCCTTAAGTGGGTCTCCTGTAGACCAATGATATGTGGAGCAAGCCGACGCACATGCGAAAACACTGCGATCCTTTTCCTAGGTCCTCCCAATCCTCTCACATTCCACGACATGACCGTTAGCCCCGCCATATTATCTTAAACCCCATAAATTGCAAAAGTATTATTTCTTTAAATTGATTTTCGAATCCCCTATCCCTGCCACCCATACTATAAATCTGCGTCATCCCTTGCCAGGAAATGTTGAAGTACCACCATAACAAACATACAAAAATAAGAAAACTTAACGTTAGGAACATCACATAAACATACTGAACAGACTCAATGCCTGCCAAGCTTCCTCTTGACAGCCACAAAGGTGGATCTCTTTTTCTGTAACTCTGCCGAAAAATCAGGGAACAGTGAAATCCTGGAATTATTATAAGATATGTCCTGCGTGGTTCTGGCCAGGTTGAGTAGCAGATCCCTAGCCTTCCAGTTCTGGCTAGCAGGGGTCTGGAGGGAGAACCTGGGGGAGGAGGTCTTGCCGGGACTCTGTGAGCCCTCTCCACGGCGTATGTCGCCGAAAATGCGGCCCTAGGGAACGTGGTCTTAAACCATTTTTCTATGAAGGTCACCGGATCTGCTCCTTCTGCCCTTTCCGGGAGGCCTAGGATTCGGACATTGTTACGTCTGGATCTGTTCTCCAGATCGTCGCATTTCTGCTGCCACTTTCTTCTCTAGATCCGACAGTTTAGCTTGCATTGGTCGGGTGATATCGTCCAGCTCTGATACCCTGTGCTCCGTCTGTCTCGCCCTCTCCCTCAGCTGCTGCACATTGTGTCTGAGGAGCCCAACATCCACCTTCACCTCCTCGACTTTACTTGTGAGAGAGGTCTGGCACATAGATATAGCAGTCATCAACTGCTCATGGGCTACCTTAGGTGAGAGTTCAGGCTCTGCCTCGCTGGTTACCATGAGTCGCCAGGGCGCGCGAGTTAGACGGAGTCCCGACGCTATGTTGGTTCTCAGCTCTAGCGTATTCTTTGAGTCGCTCCGCCACCGCTGGGGCTTGCTTGGGCTTATTTTACTCCTGCGGGTGGTTCCCCTCCTCTTCTGCACCTGCCACTCTATTTTTGTGGCTGTTTTTCAATCAGGATGAAGGAGGATTCTGATGGGGACTCAAAGCTACACTCAGAAGCATGCAATTCCAAATATACGCAGAGCGAAAAAACGCCCGGTACAGACGCTGTTCTCGAGCAATTACGTATTTTAAACCAAAACTGGACTCAGAACAGCTTAGTTTGAACAAGTACAAAAAACTTTTATTGAACTTACAATGATAAAAATTGTTACATATCTATACATATAAATGAGCAGCACAATGCCACACAGGATAACGTTATATTGGTCTGTTGTAAAACAAATGACAAAAGATAATCCCAAACCGTGCAGAGTATATTCTTACACGGCTAACAGTCAATACAATGTAAAGTGCATGTTTCGCGTTTTGCTTCCTCAGGGGATCCCCTGAGGAAGCAAAACGCGAAACACGTGTAGGGATCCAGGAGGACTTGGTCTGTATTGATTTTTGTATTTCCCTTAGTCAGTGTTTACAATTTGCACTATGCACTTTACATTGTATTGACTGTTAGCCGTGTAAGAATATACTCTGCACGGTTTGGGATTATCTTTTGTCATTTGTTTTACAACAGACCAATATAACGTTATCCTGTGTGGCATTGTGCTGCTCATTTATATGTATAGATATGTAACAATTTTTATCATTGTAAGTTCAATAAAAGTTTTTTGTACTTGTTCAAACTAAGCTGTTCTGAGTCCAGTTTTGGTTTAAAAAACTCAGAAGCATGCGCTCATGTCGGAAGTTGGCCACGCCCGCAAAACTCCCTTTAATACTAGAAAAGGCTTTAAGCGCATCTACCGACCACGAGGAAAAATCCACCCCCTTTTTAGTCATATCAGTGAGTGGCTTAACAACAGAGGAATAATTAAAAATGAACTTTCTGTAATAATTGGCAAAACCCAAAAACTGCATCAGAGCCTTCTGATTCTCAGGAAGCTCCCAATCAAGCACAACGCGGACCTTCTCAGGGTCCATCCGAAAACCAGGAGCGGAGAGAAGAAAACCAAGAAATTTAATCTCCGGAACCGCAAACACACATTTTTCCAGTTTAGCGTACAATTTATTCTCCTGTAGAATCAGCAAGACCTGACATAGGTCGTCCCGATGAGTCTTGAAATCAGGAGAAAAAATCTAAATGTCATCTACAGTCATGTGAAAAAATTAGGACACCCTTTGAAAGCATGTGGTTTTTTGTAACATTTTTAATAAAAGGTTATTTCATCTCCGTTTCAACAATACAGAGAGATTAAAGTAATCCAACTAAACAAAGAAAACTGAAGAAAAGTCTTTTCAAGATCTTCTGTAAATGTCATTCTACAAAAATGCCTATTCTAACTGAGGAAAAAGATAGGACACCCTCACATGTATTCCCTCTTAAATTGTCTCAGATCTCACACAGGTATATCACACCAGGTGCACATAATTAGTAGATCGTTACTCTGCATGTTGAATGAGGCTTGCCCTATTTAAACCTCAGACATTTAGTTTGGTGTGCTCCTGACTGTTGAAGTGAGAGTGAGCACCATGGTGAGAGCAAAAGAGCTGTCAGATGACTTCAGAAAAAAGATTGTAGCAGCCTATGAGTCTGGGAAGGGATTTAAAAAGATCTCAAAAGATTTTGAAATCAGCCATTCCACTGTCCGGAAGATAGTCTACAAGTGGAGGGCTTTCAAAACAACTGCCAACATGCCCAGGACTGGTCGCCCCAGCAAGTTCACCCCAAGAGCAGACCGCAAGATGCTAAAAGAGGTCTCCAAAAACCCTAAAGTGTCATCTCGAGAACTACAGCAGGCTCTGGCTACTGTTGATGTAGAAGTACATGCCTCTACAATCAGAAAGAGACTGTACAAGTTTAACTTGCATGGGAGGTGTGCAAGGAGGAAACCTTTGCTTTCCAAGAGAAACATCGAGGCCAGACTGACATTTGCCAGAGATAAAGTTGACAAAGACCAGGACTTCTGGAATAATGTTCTTTGGACAGATGAGTCCAAAATTGAATTATTTGGACACAACAGCAGAGGACATGTTTGGCGTAAACCAAACACAGCATTCCAAGAAAAGAACCTCATACCAACTGTGAAGCATGGAGGTGGAAGTGTCATGGTTTGGGGCTGCTTTGCTGCAGCAGGACCTGGTCAGCTCACCATCATAGAATCCACGATGAATTCTACTGTGTATCAGAAGGTGCTTGAAGAACATGTGAGACCATCAGTTAGAAAATTAAAGCTGAAGCGGAACTGGACCATGCAACATGACAATGACCCAAAACATACTAGTAAATCAACCAAAGATTGGCTGAAAAAGAAGAAATGGAGAGTCCTGGAATGGCCAAGTCAAAGTCCAGATTTGAATCCCATTGAGATGCTGTGGGGTGACTTGAAAAGGGCTGTACGTGCAAGAAACCCCTCAAACATCTCACAGCTGAAAAAGTTCTGCATTGAGGAGTGGGGTAAAATTTCCTCAGACCGATGTCGAAGACTGGTAGATGGCTACAAGAACCGTCTCACTGCAGTTATTTCAGCCAAAGGAGGTAACACTCGCTATTAGGGGCAAGGGTGTCCTATCTTTTTCCTCAGTTAGAATAGGCATTTTTGTAGAATGACATTTACAGAAGATCTTGAAAAGACTTTTCTTCAGTTTTCTTTGTTTAGTTGGATTACTTTAATCTCTCTGTATTGTTGAAACGGAGATTAAATAACCTTTTATTAAAAATGTTACAAAAAACCACATGCTTTCAAAGGGTGTCCTAATTTTTTCACATGACTGTAGATACACCAGTAGAAATTTCCCCATTAAATGATAAAAAATGCTGTTCACAAAATGTTGGAAGACGGCCAGAGCATTCATCAAACCAAAGGGCATAACCAAATTCTCAAAATGACCCTCAGGGGTATTGAAGGCCGTCTTCCATTCGTCCCCTTCCCTGACCCTGACTAGGTTATATGCCCCTCTTAAATCCAACTTAGAAAAAACTTTAGCCCCAACAATCTGGTTAAACAGGTCCGGGATCAGAGGAAGCGGATATGGGTCACGAATCATGATACGGTTAAGCTCCCTGAAATCCAGACAAGGTCTTAAAGAAGCATCTTTTTTTCTTAACAAAAAACAAAACAAAAAAAAAACAGCGGCAACAGGTGACTTTGAGGGTCGGATGTGTCCCTTTCTCAGGCTCTCAGAGATATAAGTACGCATAGCGACTCTTTTAGGTTGGGAGAGATTGTATAATCGTGATTTTGGCAGCTTGGCGCCTGGGATGAGATTAATAGGACAGTCGTACTCCCGGTGAGGGGGCAACTCCTGGACACCACTTTTGGAAAACATATCAGAAAATTCAGAGAGAAAAGATGGCACAGTCTTGCTAGAAACCTCTGAAAGAGACACCGTGAAGCAATTCTCTTTCAGAGAAGGTTATGTTTAGTGATATCCTTTTCCAAAGTGCATACCTGGAAACCATGCGTTGTTGCAAATTGTTCTTACTATCTAGCGCCACCCTTGCAGGTAGGAGAAAACGGGAACTACAAGCAAACGGCAAACCTTCAATTTCTGCATCAACCTTGCCAATAGTAGCAAATGGAAAGTTTTTAGAGGTTTTTTTTTATTACCCTCAGAAAAGTCCATGAATCTCCTAGAGGGGCAAACATTAGCCAAATGATTTATACCCCCACAACAGAAACAAACCCTCCTCTGAGAGCTGAATCCTCTACTATCAGAGGCAAGCAAACCCAGCTGCATGGCCTCCTCCTCAGAGGGGATTGAGACAGGCTGAGACCCCTGCGCACTGAATGAGACAGCCCCACTGTCCTTGGGCTGAATATGACAGGAAAGAGTAGTCTCCTCTCTCTCTCTAAGACCCCTGTCAATACGAACAGCTACACACATGGCAGGCTCTAACCACGCTGGTCTCTCATGAAAAGCAAATGCATCTTTTAATCTTTCTGAAAGACTATGGCAAAATTGACTTCGGAGTGCAGCATCATTCCAACCAGTATCAGCTGCCCATCTCCGAAATTCAGAACAATATATCTCTGCGGACTGTTTACCCTGGCATAAAAGACACAGTTTAGATTCAGCCAGAGCAATACGATCCGGGTCATCATATGTCTGCCCCAGGTCTACAAAAAATTAATCCACCGATCGGAGGGGCCGTGCCCCCACCGGCAGCAAAAAGGCCCAAGACTGAGCGTTATCCCTGAGCAGCAAGATGATTCCTACCCTCTGCTCCTCATCACCAGAGGAATGGGGAAGTAGGCGAAAATGGAGTTTGCGAGCCTCTCTAAAGCGAACAAAATTCTCACTACCCCCGGAGAACGTATCAAGGCTGAAACCATATCCATGCTTAAGACGGTTATGGCGTTTCATGAAGTTTCAGATAGCTGGATTGTATAAATAAACGACCGACTGGCTTGATCCCAAACTAAGGAGCATATAGGTGAGCCCTATAAAACCCTAAGAGCTCTCCCTGACTGCTATGCACATGCAAGGGTCTCAATGGTAGACGATTGCATGCCCACGTACCTAAGACTGTGTGACACCTGAAAACCCTATAATAGTGGGGGGACACGACCACCGGCTCCCTGCACTTAATACGGACGGAGTCAGGGTCACCTAGAATCAAGCAAGCATGGAAACACAATAAAGGAAAAGACTTATCTTGAGCAAACAGCAGCAGCAGCCTCCAGCAGTGAACACTTCATCCAGGAAGTAGTATAAACCGCAAAGTGAGGCAGTATGGGAGGGAATATAAAGGAAGACGATTAGTTTAAATAAGTGACACCTGGCAGAAGGAAAGGAGATGACAAAGTGAAACCAAAACAAAGAACGTCATACAAGAGGTAGAGAAGAATGTCTGCCAGACCTTCTCACAGAACTGGCAGTGACACCAGCAGCCTCTCCATCAGCCCCCAGCAGCCTCTCTATCTGCCCCCAGTGCCTCTCATCAGCCCCCAGAAGCCTCTCATCTGCCCCCAGAAGCCTCTCCATCAGCCCCCAGTGCTCCTCATCTGTCCCCAGTGCCTCTCATCAGCCCCCAGCAGCCTCTCCATCAGCCCCCAGTGCCTCTCATCAACCCCCCAGCAACCTCTCCATCAGCCTAAATATATTTTAAAAAAAATATATGTTCCTGCTCCTGGACGCTGCCGGCCTGCCACTCCTCTCCTCCAAAGCGATCTGCTGTCGGCTGTGCAAGGCTGCGCACGGTGTGATGCCACAGAGCACCTTATGCCTGTGCGCAGCCCTGCACAGCCGACAGCCGAGGACCAGGAAGCGGTGAGTACAAAGCCTTCACCGCTTCCTGGTCCTCCGGGGCTCAGACTCAGACAGCGGCCGTTTTTACCATGCTTTAGGCCGGCTTGGGGGGCAATTACCTCCCTGCCCCCCCCCCCTTGTTCCAGCCCGCCCCTGGGAACCACCCATTTCATGTGGCCCCCTGCCAGAACATATTGTGAAAATGCCAATGACCGCTTCCATTATGGAAGCAGTCATTAGCATGCGAGAGGCACAGGAAGGTGAGAACAGCGCATTGCTAGCTGTACTCACCTTCCCTGGTCTTCTTCCGGCCCCATGCTGTGTCTTGACGCGCAGTATGACCTGACGCTGTGGCTGTCAGGTCACAGTACAGCATGGCGGGAAGAACACCAGGGAGGGTAAGTGAATCTGCCAAGTGGCAGCACCATCCGGAGCTGGAGGTATTTTTTTTAATTTATTTAAAATGTCTGATCTGGTGGGGGCTTGGCGAACTGCCGGCATGAGCGCATGCGTTTAAGTGCAGCTCTGCTTACCCTCTGTAATCCTGCACCATCCTGACAAACTGCTGACCCCAGGCACAGATTGGACGGTGTGTAAACGCAGGAGGAGACCCCGCACACCGGCGATGGGGCCCAACAAAGCTCAAACTGCCACGGAAAGGCTTAAAGAGTTCGCCAGGTCTGAGGCCCAAAATGGCGCCGCGATCGCATCACCATCACGCGCACCGGTTACCCGTGGGCAGGCCGCTCAGCAAGCAGAAGCTGAGGAACCTACCAAGCCTGAATTCACTCTCAAGGCCGCCTATGATCAGCTGCTGGTGGCGATCTCATCATGCCAGTCCTCGCTCACCGGGAAGCTGGAGGAGGTGAGGGTTGATGTTAGCCTGCTCCGCCATGACATGCAGCAATTGTGGGATCGGGTCAAGACTACCGCGGATCGATTATCCGCCCTGGAAGACCTGACCAGACCGATGGAGGGGAGGATGCAAGAACTGGAGAGAGCGGTGGGTCAATGGCAACAGAAATGCGACGATCTGGAAAATCGATCACGTCGCAATAATGTGAGGATCCTG
This sequence comes from Bufo gargarizans, assembly GCF_014858855.1. Taxonomy (NCBI): domain Eukaryota; kingdom Metazoa; phylum Chordata; class Amphibia; order Anura; family Bufonidae; genus Bufo; species Bufo gargarizans. The sequence continues at coordinate 122,074,793 of NC_058082.1, read as the reverse complement.
GGCCTGAGAAAGCCGAGGGTAAGGACCCGACGGCGTTCATGGAGACCTGGTTCAAGGTGCAGTTCCCTGAGGCGCCATTTACTCCTGCTTATGCTGTGGAGAGAGCCCATCGTGTCCCAGCCAGACAACCACCACCTGGAGCTCCCCCGAGACCACTTCTGGCGCGCCTTTTGAATTGGAGGGACAGCAACCTTATTCTCAGCCAGGCCAGGAGCAAGCAAGATATACGGCATGATAATGCAAGGGTCTCCCTTTTTCCGGATTTCTCGGCGGACCTCCAGAAGAGGAGGGCCACGTTTGTTGCCGTCTCCGTGAGCTAAATTTACAGTACTCTATGGCCTACCTAGCTCGCTTCAGAGTGATAGATGGCGACAAAACCATCTTCTTCAGCGACCCCAGGGAGGCAGAGGAGTGGGCCTCGAGGATGGCTGCGCGTCCTCCTCCGCGCTGATTTGCTCATCGTCCACACTGCAAGTATTACTTGTCCCCTCATGTCTGCCATGTGTAGGACTTGTCTTGAGAATCTCTGACTTTATTATGTGATATAGAGCCCTTCTGCCATGTTGTGTAATGGCTGTGTCAGTTAGTTGGACTCAGGAGAAGGCTCGCTCTGTTCTCAGGGACAACTACGACTTGAACTGTGGACGACATTTCAAAGTGTTCCATTTTCTTGCGTTAATGTTGGCAGTTTTCATAATCTGGACGTAATGAGGGAAGGAGCATTACCTGTGTGGTATTAACAACCATCTACACCATACAGGTCCCCGAGTTTAGGGCCACTCAGCTAGCTGGTCCTGTACCTGACACACTCAGGTCGTTTATGTTACTGTTATATGTTGTGCTATTGTATGTTCCTGTTTGCTCGTATCAAGTATGGCTAAATTTATTCAACTGCGCAGGGGAGGTCAGCTGCCTGAATTTACGGCAATTGTAATGTATAAGGGGGTATGTGTCCTTGATTCAACAATAGAGTTATTATGCCCCCCTTGAGAGTTATGTCATGGAATGTCAGAGGTTTGGATGACCCTAAAAAGAGAATGGCAGTGTTCTCCCAGATTCGGTCCTTTAATCCTCATATATTGGGGCTTCAGGAGACCCATCTCACCCCGGAGACGGGAAATAGGCAAAAAAAAAACTGGGCACAGCATCTATTTAGCGCATGAGGCAGTTCGCACTCCAGAGGAGTTGCACTACTATTCCATAGAAGCCTTCGGTGTGAAATTCATCATTCGATGGTGGACCCAGGGGGTCAGTACATTTTTATATTTGCTCATATTGACTATACCCTACGTGATTGTCAACTTGTATAACTCACCCCCTGCATCTCTTTCCCTGCTGCAAGCAGTTGTGGGATTTGTGAATCAATATCCCACTGCTCGCTTCTTGTGTATGGGAGACTTCAACCAGGTGATGAGTGAGGACATGGACAGATTTAGTGGTAGGGCTGACAGAGGTGGGTTGGGAGGGGACTGTACGACCCTTGCTAGGATATCTCAGGAGATGGGGTGGATAGATATGTGGAGGGCTAGGAACCCACATGCTAGGGAAAATTTTTGCTTCACACCATCCAGGGGTGCTTTATCGAGAATAGACTATTTATTTGGCAACTCCATGGTATATACAGATTTAGTGGACATTCGCCATGGACCCCAGGGACCCTCTGATCATGCCCCTGTGTTGGCTGAGCTGGTGACATCTAGCTCTCTAAATTCAGGCAGTAAAATGCGTGTTCGCCCTTTCTGGCTTACCCTATTTGGCTTAACCGACAGAATCCCTGATCAGCTGAAAGTGTTTTTCAAGGTACAGGACGTCTCCACTGACCCCTTATTATTGTGGGAAACCTTAAAGGCGTATCTTAGGGGTTGCCTTAAGTCCTCCATATCATATGCTAAGAGAGAAGCACTGCGTAAGGAGGAGGAATTATATACTAGCTGTAAAGTGGCGGAGAGGGCGTTTACTGAGTCCCCCACGGAGGAGCGCAGAGCGGAGTGGATGTCTAAAGGTAGACAGTACATGTTGCATTTGGAAGAAAAGAGCAAGAGAAAACTTTTTTTTCCTTAAGCAACAGGCGTTTGAGACAGGCAATCAGGCAGGGAAGCTACTTGCACATATAGCACGTGCCAACACTATGGCTCCACCGGTTCTCCGTCTGAGAGAGACGCATAGTGGAGACGGTTCAAGATATATTAAAATGCCTCCATGGCTTTTATGCGGATCTATATAGGTCGGCTGCTACATATTCAGAGCAGGAATTAGATTCATATCTTAGCAAAGTTTCCTACCCTAGACTAAACGACCTGGACAGGGGCATCATGGAGGAAGATATCACTTTGGGGGAGGTGGAGAAAGCTATTATGGACTTGCCTTCAGGTAAGGCCCCTGGTCCGGATGGCATTCCGGTGGAAGTGTATTCTAGATATAGGGAGAGTTTGGGCCCTCAGCTGCTGAAGCTATATAGAGCTGCGCACTCTGGCGGATCACTGCCGGAATCGATGTATGACGCCTCCATTGTTGTGATTTTAAAACTCGGCAAGGATCCGCTGGATTGCGGATCTTATCATCCAATTTCGCTTTTGAACTTGGTCTGTAAAATTCTGACAAGGATTCTGGCCAACAGATTAAATAAGGTGATAACGTCGGTGATACACTCTGATCAATCTGGTCCACTTCGGATAACATCAGGAGAGCGCAGGTGATTGCGCAGGTGGGAGTAGCTGAAAAAGCAAAGTGGGCACTGGCCTCTCTAGACACGGCTAAAGCTTTTGACTCTCTAGAATGGCCCTTTTTAACAGCTGTGCTGAAGAACTTTGGCTTTGGTGCCAATTTCATCAGATGGGTTGGTATACTCTATAATAGTCCTACTGCATGTATTCAGCTCAATGGCTCATATTCCGAAAATATTTCTTTACTTAGGGGTACGAGGCAGGGATGTCCACTCTCGCCTCTTTTGTTCGCAATAGCGATAGAACACCTAGCAATAAGAATTAGGCAGGATCCTATGTACACAGGGGTGACTGCGCGGGATAGGGAGGATAGAATAGGACTGTATGCGGATGATTTGATTCTGTTTATGTCTGATCCGGGAGTGTCCCTCCCGAGAGCGATTGAAGTCATTGCATCCTTTGGGCGATGTGGCGAAACCAACCTCGCCACTGTGTTTTGGGGAGGCCTGTTTAAAAGCCTCTTGCCTAGGGATTATGGCCCTGTGGCAAACCCAGCCACTATATACGGTAATTCCTGTACGTATGATGTTAGGGCATATGGGTATACCATTTTAAAGAACCAAGCGTATATATGTTTGTGTAACTTGTCAGCTTGGGAGACAGTTGGGTGGATAGACGGAGGGGAGGAAAATGCTGGGTGTGTTCCATTGTCCCATTGTGTTGTCACGGCTGGTGGTGGGGGAAACCCCCAGCCGTGCGGTACCCGGAGATGTTTGGTCGCTGCAAGGCCAGGACCACAGGATCAGGGAGCAGGTCACCTCCTAAAGTCTCCCTGATCTGACCCTAACTCCTAACCTGCATGGGCCGACCTTTAAGGTAGGAGGACCCATGCGCAGGAACCTCGGGTCCCTACTATCCCTCCGCAGGTCCCTAGGCTAGGAGCTGGATAGACTACCTGTTCCTCCAGAACACGGAGGAACAGGAGCCTAGAAAGGCCAAGCTGGTAATAAAGGGAATCCAATACAACTTATGGCAGTGACAGGTATGTGGAACTACAACCTCACCTACCTGCCATAAACACACAGCCCGGAACCCATGCAAAAGTGCTGTCTGTCTCCAACAACAGAAAAGACAACAGCACACACCATACATCACACGGGGAACCAGGGAACCATAAGGTGCAACAAACCAGCAACCACATACACATAAACATAACATCAGACAAGGTAACAAAGGTTTTATGACCAGAAGGATGGTCCTCACCAGGCAGATGGAGGAGACAGGAGGCTGCTCCAGCCAGCATGGCTGAGAGCAACCTACTGAAGCCTGCAAGAGACTCAGGCTATATAGGCCAAGTGGCCACACCCAAACGGCCAGACACACCCAGTGACTCACACACACTGGGAAGGGAGTTAACCCTTCCTACACCACAGAAGAGAAGGGAAAACACCAACTTAAAGGGAAATAGCACACACACTCACTCACCTGTTACCGCTGGCAACGGCATGCGTGGCAGCCGTGACCTGAAGAACAACCAGCAGGCCGAGACCCTGCCACCACATGCACACAACACCAGACGTTGCCGCGGACCACCGCAGGTGAAGGGAGGTGTCCAAGTGCATACAACCAACACAATCTCGTGCACAACAAACACACAAAGGGAGTGCACATAAACACAGACGAAGGACGTGCACACCAAAACACGTTGCCAAGGGCAACCGCACGCATGCCTGTTATTCGCGGCAACCGCACCTGAGGCAAACCACTAAGTGCTCCCAGCTGCGGTTGCGACAACACCAGACCGCGGATAACTGCATGCGGCTCCCAAGGAGTCACGACCATGACCAGGGGTCGTGACATGTGTGTTTAAATGGTGATGTCTGTCCTGTTGTCTCCACATGTGTATTGGCGATTTCCCTTTGTCCTGAGAGATAATTGGATTACTTCTCGGTTGTCTCCGGGACAGAGAGGAGGAAACCATGATGCATTGTGGGGATGTGTTGTATCTGTCCTGTATTTGCAACAACTGTAATAAAAACCAGGCTGGGTGTGCCAGCACGTCAGACCACTGCTTGACCCTCAACACGGAGCCTTGTCTCGTTCTTGGGGGGATTCCCTGTATGCTGTTAGAGACTGATTGCCAGGAGTGTAAGCTGATTGTATGCTTTTCCTGTTCGTCTGCTAGCAGCTATTTGCGAGGTTCCAGTTTGGAGTGCTATTTTGTATCCAGTTCGGGAGTTTGGTGTTCTGCAGTAGCTGTGCCTGTCTGTCAGAAAGGGGCATATCGCCTAAACGGATTTTAACCCCTTGTCTGCTGAAACGGTCCGTTACAGGCGATATTCTGGATTACACATAAACTGGGGCAAATCTGCCATCATGCCTCTATGGGAACACGACTGGCTGGATTGCCACTATAATTTACCAGTAGTCGATAGGTTCAGATATCTGGGGGTGGTGATCACTAGGGTGCCGCAGCTCTCCTATACTTTAAATATTGAGCCCCTAGAAGTGCTGTTTCAGGATAAATTTAAAACGTGGGAATCCCTCTCATTGTCAGCTATGGGAAGATTAAACCTGGTAAAAATGGTTTTGCTACCCAAGGGTCTATACCTGTTGTTTGATGCCTGTACCCCGATTCCCCAAGGATTTTTTAAGCGTATTCATGCCCTGATCACGGCTTTTGTCTGGGGTAAGGCCAGAAGGAAGCTCTCACTCCCGGTTCTTCAAAGGTCAAAACTGCAAGGGGGTGCCGCCCTTCCTGACTTCTTTTTATATTTTATAGCGAGTCAGTTGCGATTTTTGAGAAGCTGGGTCACTGAGGCTCCACAGCCCAATGCGGAAGTTTATCTGCACGAGCACCTGCAAGTCCCTACCCTATGGCCCGTACTAGAAGGCTCTAGACATTTACAGAAGTGCACCCTTCCAATACACAAATTAGCCTACCAGATATGGCAGGCGTCCAAGTTGAACATATATAAGGATTTACCTAGCGAGATCCCCATATGGGATAACTGCATGTTTCCCCATCTATCTCAACTGGAGGGGGTGTCAGAATGGAGGAGATATGGGATTCGCGTACTGGGAGATACATATGAGGGAGGTCAGTTGATCACATTTACGCAGATCCAAGATAGGTTTCTGGTGCCGCGCACCCTCTTCTACAGGTACCTCCAGCTCCGACATGCACTACAGGCCCAATTTCGAGGTGACAACAGGTGCAAATCTAAGTATCCTGTCATTGGGGTTCTGAGATCTCTATACCTAGAGGGATAGTATCAGCTCTCTACACTCATCTGCTAGATTGTCGAATGCTGGCGACCCCGTTGGCTGTGGAGGCCAGAAGGAAGATGCTCATACCTTTTGTGTCTTCTGAGGAATGGGAGGAGGCTCTAATAGCCCCAACTAGGGTGTCCCCTTCTACTAACAATAGAATGATACAGCTTTTTATCCTACATTACAGTTATATAACTCCCTCTAGACTTCATAAGATGGGTAGGTTGGATCACTCCAGGTGTCATAGATGTAGTACGGAGGGTGCTAATTTTTGGCACATGATCTGGGATTGTCCAATTGTTCATCGGTACTGGGTATCGGTACTGGAGGTTCTCAGGGCTCTGGTCCCTCCGACGTTGTTATTGTGTCCCAAGATGTGCATCTTAGGTATAGTGGATGAGGAGTCTTGGTCGCATTACCACAGAATCTTCTTAGAAAAAAACGCTGTTTCTGGCTAGGAAGGTGATTGCCCTGCGCTGGATGGGAGATTCTTCCCCCCCAAAGGGACAATGGCTCTCGCTAGTAAATAATGCGGTCTCCATAGGGGATGCCCGCAAAAATTTGATGAGGTTTGGGGGGACTGGTGTTCATCTCCACTTACTCTGCACACTTTGCGTCTGGCAGCTGGAGACCCTTAGGGGTTCTTTTGTCACATAAAGGTGTTGCCTGGTGGATAGCGCAGCATTCAATATTAACGGTCCTTTTGAGTATGTACTGAGGCTGTATCGATCTGTCGCACAATTGCATCGACTGAGCAACCGTCATGTATGACCCATATATGTCATTCCAGTTACATGTCATTTAATTTTTCCTTTATACTACATTGTTTCTGAATTTCTGATTAGCCCCTGCGTGGGCCTCTGTGATGTCATGTGTGTGCCATACTTGTTTTGATATCCTTTAATAAAACGAGTTTAAAAAAAAATGTCTGATCTGAGGTCTTATTGGAGCTGATCTGAGGGTGGGGAGAGTCTGATAGGGGTCTGATCTGAGGCTGGGAGGGTCTGATGGGAGCTGTTCTGAGGCTGGGAGGGTCTGATGGGGGCTGATCTGAGGCTGGTGGGCCTATTGGGGGGTCTCATCTGAGGCTGGGGCGATCTGATCTGAGGCTGGGGGGTCTGATGGAGGTGATCTAAGACTAAGGAGGGTCTGATGGGGGTCTGATCTGAGGTTGGGAGGTCTGATGGGGGTGTGATCTGTGGCTGGGGATCTGATGGGGGTCTGATTTAATGCTGGGGAGGGTCTTATCTGAGGCTGATGTAGGCTGGGGGGGTCTTATAGGAGGCTGATGGAGGTGGGGGGGCAGATCTGAGGCTGAGAAAGGGACAAAGGCAGGGATAGTTGTGAAGAAAGAGGCAGGGACAGTGAAAACTGGTGAACCCCTCTCTGGACCCCTCTGGGTTTAGCTTGGCTACCATTATCGCCAAATAAAGAACTAAATATACATTTTTATATACATTCTCAACTTAAAAATTAGACTGCTATGTGTGGTCAAAATGGCACCTGTACTATTTGTAATATATAGTGCAGGTGCCATTTTGTGCTTCAAAAATACAGTGCTCTAGGTTTTTTTAATTGAAGCGCAATTTCTGTAACTTACCTCTAAGGGTACTTTCACACTTGCGTTGTTTGATTCCGGCAGGCAGTTCCGTTGCCTGAACTGACTGCCTGATCAGGCAAACTGTATGCAAACGGATGTCATTTTTTCTGACTGATCAGGCATTTTTCTGACTGATCAGGATCCTGATCAGTCAGAAAAATGCCTGATCAGTCAGAAAAATGCCTGATCAGTCAGAAAAATGCATTGCAATACCGGATCCGTTTTTCTGGTGTCATCAGGCAAAACGGATCCGTTTTTTTTTTTTTTTTTTCATTTTTAAAGGTCTGCGCATGCGCAGACCGGAATGACGGATCCGGCATTCCGGTATTTTGAATGCCTGATCCGGCACTAATGCATTCCTATGGAAAAAAATGCCTGATCAGGCATTCAGGCAAGTCTTCAGTTTTTTTCGCCGGAGATAAAACCGTAGCATGCTACGGTTTTCTCTTTTGCCTGATCAGTCAAAACAACTGAACTGAAGACATCCTGATGCAAACTGAACGGATTACTCTCCATTCAGAATGCATGGGGATATGCCTGATCAGTTATTTTCCGATATAGAGCCCCTGTGACGGAACTCTATGCCGGAAAAGAAAAACGCAAGTGTGAAAGTACCCTAAGTCACTTATATGTTTGACCAAATATAGCAGTAACATTTTTAAGTTGTGAATTTTGTATGGCCCCCGAACGATGTTACAAATATCCAAATGGACAAAGGGCTGAGGGGCTCTGTGCAAAAACACTTGTCACCTGTGCATACTGTAGGTAATGAGTTCTTGAATCACTTCTATTATCTATTATTAGTATGCCTTGTAGTCTTTGGTAGTGAAGGAATTAATAGCACCGCGCAAAAATGATTTTGCTACTGAGAGAAAAACATGTGATTTATACTAAAATGAGAGTGCTGATTCCAAATATGAACTCAGAATTTGCCTGACACATCTAGATTTTAAGTTATGTTGGAAATATTCCAATAGACATGTCCAGACACACTCAGGCTGATGTCAGCAGTAAGTATACAAGGCAAAGCTGGACAGATTTTGATAAAGTGATCTGTTATAGTGCTATCAGTTTTGAAACTTAAGATGGATAAACGCAAATGTGTTAACGATCCAGACAATTTCTGCTACATATGTGGCAAATACACTACTTATGATCAGCGCAAGATTCTGACAAAGCTTGCTTACAAGTATTACTTGGACTGTAAAATTGGAGATCAAGATAAAAGCTGGGCAACTCATGTTTGTTGCACTGTGTGTTACTCTGGGCTAACGCAGTGGTTGAATGGTAAAAGGAAAGGAATGGCTTTTGCAGTGCCTATGGTTTGGTGTGAGCAGAAAAAACACCATTCAGACTGTTACATTTGCATAACTAAAATCGCCGGATATTCAAAGACAAACAAGTCCCAAATTGTGTATCCTGACTGTGAGTCTGCTCTTAAACCAGTACCACACGATGTAAAAATCCAGTGCCTGCCTCTCCCACAGCAGGAACGGCAATTGAAACAGACGGTTCTGATCCTGATGAAGAAGAAGATGTTGATTGTCACAATGTATTTCCTGATCCAGAACAACTGGAGGGTCAGCTGCACTTGCTGAGCCAATCAGATTCAGATGATCTGGGAAGAGATCTGTCATTATCTAAAGAAAAGTCAGAACTGCTAGCTTCTAGACTTTGCTACAACGAGGCGCCACAACTTCACACTTTCATCATCGACACACCAAGTTAGCTGCATACTAGGAAATGGAAAGCAATGTCTGTTTCTGTACTGATGTAAATGGTCTTATGATGGAGTTAGATGGTACACATTTTCCTGATGAATGGAGGCTATTCATAGACTCTAGCAAAACAAGTTTGAAAGCTGTCTTGTTGCACAATGGCTCATACGGTTGGAATAAAAAGAGACCCATGCTTCTATAGAGTTAATTTTTAAAATGATCAAATACTCAGAACATAAATGGAAAATTTGTGTTGTCCTGAAAGTGGTAGCACTGCTGCTTGGCCTACAGTTTGGGTATACAAAGCATATGTGTTTCTTGCGCCTGTGGAACAGTCGTGATGACAACAATCATTACAAAATGAGACAGTGGCCTCTCAGAGTCAAGCACACAATTGGTCAGTACAATGTACAACACAAATCACTAGTCAATCCACTTCAAGTTTATCTTCCACCACTTCACATTAAACTTGGTTGAATGAAAAATGTTATAATTTCACTTGATCGTGAAGGAAATGGTCTCCAGTATTTGAATAAGAAGTTTAGCACACTGAAAACTGATGCTAAAATAAAGGCCAGAATTTTTATTGGCCCCAAAATCAACAAACTAATTCATGATGACACATTCAGAACAAAACTCAACCCTCTGGAACTTGCAGCTTGGGATGCATTTGTGCTAGTAGTGCAGAACTTCCTTGGGAACAGACGAGCTGCAAACTATGCTGAATTAGTAGACAACATGCTTACAGCATATAAACAACTTGGCTGCCGAATGTCATTGAAAGTGCATTTCTTATATTCCCATTGTAAGAAGGTACCTGGAATCATCAGGGATGGAAGGTATGTGTTAACGAGGTTCCTGGCCTCGGTGAAGTAAGAGCCGTTTTTTTACTTGAATTAAGAGCCGTGAATTTACTTAAACCGTGGAAGGATAGGAAGACCAATACTGACGATAGCTAGAGGCCAAGTTTTCTAGGGGGAGAGGTTCCGTCCCTAAGTCTGATGTAAGGCAGTGGTGGGCAAACTTTTTTGTCAACTGAGCCAAATATCGCCAAAACCACGATTGAAATTTCTTTCGAGATCCACATTTTTAAAACCTTAAATATTGCGTCAACAGTACCAGTGAGGACTATTAGGGCTCATGCACACGACCGTGTGCCCACCGTTGCCATATTGCAGGCCGCATACGGCGGGTCCGCAACACACGGGCACTGGCCGTGTGCAGCCCGCATCAAGGACCCATTCACTTCAATGAGTCCAGGATCCGGGATATGAGTGCTACAGTGTGCTTCTGTGATGCTTCTAGCTGTGCCTCCGCACCGCAAAAAAGTAGCGCATGGACTACTTTTTTGCGGTGCAGAGCCACAGCCAGAAGCACCACAGAAGCACACTGTAGCAATCATATCCCAGATCCTGGACCCATTGAAGTCAATGGGTCCATGATGCGGGCTGCACACGGCCGTGTGCAGCCCGCATCATGGACCTATTTACTTCAGCATGCGCAACTTTTTTGCGGTGCGGGCAGTCGGATGCGGATCGGCAGCACAGGCATGGTGCCCTTACATTCATGGGCATGAGCCCAGAGTGTGTTTTTACATACTTTTATATGTACTTTCTTTTATTTGGATCTTGATTATTATTTCATTTTATCTTTATCATTTTTTACTTTTATTAAACTTGTCTGCAGATGTGGATGTAATGTGGATGACGCACTTATGGGGGATATCTGTGGATGACGCACTTATGGGGGATATCTGTGGATGACGCACTTATGGGGGATATCTGTGGATGACGCACTTATGGGGGATATCTGTGGATGACGCACTTATGGGGGATATCTGTGGAGGGCACTTATGGGGGATATCTGTGGATGACACATATATATAGCATAAGATGCTATATATGTGCCCTCCACAGATATGGGGGATATCTGTGGAGGGCACTTATGGGGGATATCTGTGGAGGGCACATATATAGCATCTTATGCTATATATGCGTCATCCACAGATATCCCCCATAAGTGCGTCATCCACAGATATCCCCCATAAGTGCGTCATCCACAGATATCCCCCATAAGTGCGTCATCCACAGATATCCCTCATAAGTGCGTCATCCACAGATATCCCCCATAAGTGCGTCATCCACAGATATCCCCCATTAGTGCCTTCTAGTAAGTAAAGTAATGTATTAGTGGGGGAAAGGGAGGAGGCAGGGACAGTTGCGGCGGGGCCGGTGCAGTGCCCAGCGCTGTGCACACACCGGGGGCAGCTCCTACCTTTCTGCTGCAGGACATTTCGCTCCAAGTCTCCTGAGTGGCGGCCTCTTCACCACTCCACCACTCCTCACATGGCCGACAGTGGGCAGCCGAACTAGAGCGCCGCTGTCCGCCCTTCTGCTGCTGTGCGCAGCGTGACATCTCACCCTCCATTATGCGCCTCCTGCCCCTCCTGCCTGCTTTATTCATAAAGTGGAAGGAGCAGACAGACGGGGCAGGAGGCGCATGACGGACATTTTACAAGCAGCTTGAGCGGCAAGATATGGCTGCGCAGCCGCCCACCCGCCAGCCCACACCAAAGAGCCGCATTGAGGGTTCTAAAGAACTTTGCCGACCACTGATGTAAGGGAAGCGGTTGCCACAGTGAATATTGCTGACAGCCTCTCCTCTAAACAGACTCAGGAGGCCAGAGAGTTAGTCAGCAGGAACACGGATGTGTTCTCAGACCTCCCTGGACGCACTTCCATAATCCAGCATGACATTGTCACTGAGCCTCAGGCCATAATACGGTTGAAACCATATCGGGTACCCGAGGCTCAGCGACAGGCCATCTCTGAGGAAGTACAACTAATGCTGCAACTATACATCATCGAGGAGTCTAGAAATGAGTGGATATAGTATTGATACCCAAACCGGATGGGATGTTGCGGTTTAGTAACGATTTTCGAAAATTAAACGAGGTATCTAAGTTCGACGCGTATCCCATGGCCCGGGTAGACGAGCTGATTGAGAGGTTAGGATGACAAACCCGGTATTTTTCTGTTTTGGACCTCACCAAAGGATACTGGCAGGTAACCTTAACGGAGGCTGCCAAAGAGAAAACGGCCTTCATCACACCGGAGGGGCTGTACCTGTATAAGTTGTTACCCTTTGGTCTGCATGGCTCCCCCGCCACTTTCCAAAGGCTTACCTGGACGATATTGTCATCCACAGTACTGACTGGGAAAGTCACCTGCCCAAAGTGGAGGCTGTAGTAGACTCCCTTCGAAAAGCTGTACTAAACGCTAACCCCAAAAAATGCGCGATAGGGTTAAAGGAGACAAAATACCTGGGGTATGTCATTGGGCACGGAGTGATCAAACCCCAAGTAAACAATAGAGGCGATAAGAAATTGGCCCCGACCTGTCACCACTAAGCAAGTAAAGTCGTTCCTAGGAATGATAGGCTATTACATGAGATTTGTTCCCCACTTTGCCACTTTCTTGAAGGGACGGGACGAAAATCAGTGATGGTTCGCTGGGATGAGAGGATGGAAGAGGCTTTTTCCACTTTAAAGTCAGCCCTGTGGGGGTCATCGGTTTTGGGGTGACTCTCAAAACGACGGAGCGTTGAGAGGATATCAAATCTTTGTACACTAGAAAGTGACAGTCCTGAGCTTTTGGAAACTTGAGACAAAGCATTGATATGACCCTGCGCCCATTGAAAAGGAAATGACGACTGTAACATAAGTACAGTGGAAGAGGGTAGGTTTATATTAAGTATCTCAGATTTGTGGAGGTTCACCTTAAAGTTACTTAGGTCCTCGAAGACCGAGAACTCCTTCAGAATATTGGGAAGGCCAACAAGCGGGTCTGAGCAATATATGAGGAGGTTGTCCGCATAGACAGCTATTTTAGACTCTACTTCTCCAAGACCTACTCCTCTAATGGATTTATTAGCCCTCAGGGCCCTAGCCAGGAATTACATCATCATAATATATAATAAGGGGCAAAGTGGGCACCCCTGTCTGGTAACATTGTGGATCCCATAAGGGGATGATAATGAGCCATTAATTCGAACCCGGGCTCTAGGGTTCTCATAAAGAGCAAGGATTACGAGTGACCATTTGAGCGCCCAATCCAAAGGCCTCCAAGGTCACTCCCAAAAAGACCCAGTTTACCCGATCGAACGCTTTCTCAGCGTCGACCGAGAGCAGACACAGAGGGGAAGCTGTTGCTTGGGCTCGAGCTATAAGAGCCAAAGAACGTATTGTATTGTCTCTGGCTTCCCTACCCAGGACAAAGCCCACCTGGTCCTCATAAATTAAGGAAGGCATATGGATTTTCAGTCTATCAGCCAGAATTTTAGAGTAAATCTTTACATCAATATTGATCAGTGAAATCGGCCGGTAGTTACTACAGGCCAGGGGGTCTTTGCCCGGGTTAGGGATGACACAGATGTGAGCAGTCAGGGCATGAGGAGGAAAAGAGGCACCCCCCGAGAGGGAGTTACACGTTATATTGAGAGGTTTGGAGACATCCTCCAGGAATCTCCTATAAAAACAAGGAGTGAATCCAGCAGGACCAGGGCATTTCCCAACCTCCAACTTTTTAATAACCCCTTGAACTTCCTGTAACGTTATTTCCCTCTCCAAATTGTCCCTATCAGCTGACGATAGCCTAGGGCCCAGTAGGTTGAAGATATATTCTTTGATCTTTTGAATCTTAAGGTCTATAGGAAGGTCTGCGTATTTTCCTTTTAGGTTATAGAGGTCCTCATAGTACAATTGAAACTCCTGCAGGATGTCCCCAGTAGAGTGAATACGACCTCCCTTTCTCCTATTAAGGGTGGGTATATAAGAGGAAGTCTGTCTGGGCCTCAACATTCTTGCCAATAACCTGCCGTTTCTTTTTCCCTGACCATAGAAAAGCTTCTTGAGCTTATCTCGTGCATTTAAGTACTTTTGATCTATCAGTTTCCTAAGGGCCGACCTTGTATCACAAAGCTCTTGATAAACCACAGTAGAGAGGGAGCCTTTGTGTCTCCTCTTCAGGACCGCTAGTTTCTGAAGGAGTGCCTGTATCTCCGCAGCTCGCATTTTCTTAAGCCTAGAGGCATGCAATATAAATCTACCACGTACCACGCATTTTAATGCTTCCCATTGAATCGTCGGGCTTGAAGCATCCCCTGTATAAACCTCCACAAATTCTGAGATAGTAGATCTAATATCGGCTACACATACTGGGTCTCTAAGGATTACAAGAAAATTTAAGACTGGCATTGAGTTCTATGCCTAATGATAAAGCGCCAGGGGGAGATGGATTACCAGGAGAGTTTTACAAAAAACATCAGGAGGTCCTCCCTCCGCACCTTCTGTCTGCGTTTTAGGACTCTTATAAGACTGGAGTTCTGCCGAGTACCATGAGAGAAGCTATAGTTGTAGTTCTTCCAAAACCCGGCAAAGACCCTACTAAAGTAGATTCGTATAGGCCCATTTCCCTTCTCACAGTAGATGTCAAAATATTGGCTAAGACTTTGGCTAATAGATTAGTATCGGTCATCTCACATATCATTCATGAGAACCAGTGCGGATTTATGCCAGGAAAGGCTACTTTAATTTGCGCCGGCTGTTTCTTAATATACAGATACAGAAGTTATCAGTGGGGCTATGTCCGGCGGTGATTTCGCTTGACGCTGCCAAAGCCTTTGACAGTGTTGAGTGGGACTACCTGTGGGTGCTCATATTGAAATTGGGGTTTGGTCCAGTGTATATTAAAAATGGGTACAACTACTATATAGCCAGCCAAGAGCCCGTCTCAGGGTAAATGGAAAACTTTCGCCAGTGATGGCATTGGAGAGGGGCACTAGGCAGGGTTGTCCTCTGTCGCCCCTCCTCTTTGCCATTGCAATCGAACCATTGGCCTGTATGATGCGGTCTACCCCCTTGGTTAGGGGCATGGGGAGAAGGGAGGTGGAGTAAAGAATTTCGCTATATGCGGATGACATGCTTTTGTATATTGGAGATCTGGCCTCATCAATAGACCCAATTATTTCCTTAATATCGGGTCTGTATATTAACTGGGATAAATCTGTCATCCTTCCGCTATCCCCTCTGCCTCAGTCTCTATGTTTGGATCACATTCAACTTAAAGTGGTATCGTCATTTAAGTACCTTGGTGTTGAGGTTTCCACTAGGCCCCAGGCATATATTGCGGATAACCTGATACCACTACTGGTCAAATTTAAAATGAAAACAGATATCTAGAACAAACTTCCTCTGTCGGTGATAGGCAGGGGGAATCTTATCAAAATGATTTTTATGCCGCAACTATTATATATTCTCCACAATTCGCCAATTTGGGTGGCCCAGCACCACTTCTACAAAATACAGCAGATTTTCCGTTCTTTGGTATGGAGGGCCAAGCACAGTAGGATCCGGTACGAAACCCTACAGAGAAGTATAGACATGGGAGGCCTGGCTCTGCCAAACCCCTATCTCTACTTTTTAGCAGCTCAACTACAGCATTTTAAAGGTTGGGGGAGTATGGGATAGGCAGGGAGAAGTGGAGAAGTGGAGAATTGGTTAAGTGGGTCGCTGGGTGTAATCCCCCAATAACGGTATTAGAAGAGGATGTGGCAGAGCCAGTGAGGGAGCTCCCAATATTTAAATTAATGCGAACTGTTTGGACTAAGTCTAGGGAAGTTTTAAATGTGGCAGGATTACTCGACCTGTCACCGATTTGGAATAATCCCAAACTGAAGGAGTTGTCTCAGTTGTCAGGTTTCAAAGGATGGGAGCGCAAGGGGTTGTGGAATGTGGGTCAATTGTACTCCCAGTGAGTTTTAAAGCAATTTGAACAGTTGTGTATAGAGTTTGGGTTGAGTTCCAGACAATTTTACAAATACCTACAGCTTAGACATGCTTCAAGCTCACAAGCAAAAATTGGACCGATGGTCCTCGCCTCCCATCATGTGTTGTCCAATCTGATGGTGGTGGGGTTCTCCAGAGGAGGGCTCTCTAGAGCCTACGGGGCAATGCAGGAAAGGAATCTGGAAAATATCCACTACTAATCAAGAGCAAGTGGGAATAAGATGTGGGACCAATTTCGGATGCTCAGTGGGTGGAGGTGTTGGCGTTAACTCCAACCCTGTCTTTGAGTGAGGCGGCTAGATTATCCCAGATTTTTCTTTTGCATAGAGTATACAGGTCGCCACTCTTTTTGAAGATGATAGGGTGTCACCCTGACTTGTCGTGTCCGAAATGCAGGACGGATGACGCTGGGCTGTTCCACATGATCTGGCAATGCAACTGTCAGATATCTGAAAAGCTCTGACAGACATTCTTCAGAAGCTCCTGCTTAAGGTTCTTTTGTTTTGCTTTTGTTTTGTCATCTCGTTTCCCTCTCTCAGCTGTCATCTAGTTGCACTGATTGCATCCCTTTAAATCCCCTCCCATACTGCATCACTTTGTGGTTTATACAACTTCCTGGAGTATGCTCATGCTGGTTGATGCAACTGATGCTTCTACAGATAAGTCTGTTCCTTTATTTGTGTTTTCCTGTTGGCTTGATCCTAGGTGACCCTGACTCCCTCCGTATTAAGTGTAGGGAGCCAGTGGTGGTGTCCCCTCCCTATTATAGGGTGTTCAGGTGTCATACAGTCGAGGCACGAGGGCATGCAATTATCTATCATAGAGATGTTTGCATGGAGTGAGAAGTCAGGGAGAGTGCTAGGGCTTTGACAGGGCTCACCCTTATATTCCTTAGTTTGGGATCAAGTCAGTCAGATCTTCATTTCTAGTTTTCTGCAACACCATCCGTGACAGCAACACTCTACATAGGTACTGGTCTAAGATAATACAACTGATTAACAAAATATACTGCGCTACATATACACTAGATGCAAGAATGTGCATACTCGGATAGTTTGAGTCTGAGTCTTTGCAAACTCCCATTAAGACAGGTATCGACAGAATCCGGTATCAAGCTCGGAAAACCATCGCGGCTAAATGGATTCAGTCGTCTCCTCCTAGCTTTGCAGAATTTGTGGCTAGAATTAATGTGGTTATAAGGCTGGAGAGGGGAACGTATTCGAAGAGAAACTGTCTGTCGAAATTCGACTCCATATGGGGACCATGGATAGACAAATCTGGGGTGTGCAGTCAATGGCTGTCCTTGCACTGTAGTAGCTGGATTGTTCCAGGTCATTCTTAAAGCAGGGGTGGTGCTTATGTGCTTGCAACTAATAATATATGAATATCAGTCAAAGAAAGGTATACCGGGAGTGTGCCGATATCTCCTTATTCTTGAATACAGGAGCCAAGATCATCGTCCGTACATGTCACTCAATGTAAATTGCAGGGGGAGTTTACTGTTATTTCTCTTACTTTCGCTGTTGAACCATTGTTACCATTTTGGCTAGTCTGTCTATGGGCTTGGTATTGCGGGTCTGCCGGCGTCTCCATTGTCTCCGCTGTTGAATTCATTACTGTGCTCTGTGTAATTGCACATATTCTAATGTATCTGACTTATATGTTAGATTTGCTGCTTTTCTCCTACAATGTTGGGGTTATGGGGGATTTAGTTATTGTATTTATTGAATACATTTGTATTTACTTTTACTTCAATAAAAATTATCTGATTTAAAAAAAAAAAAAACTTGTGTCGGGCCCATCCACCAGGCGTCAAGGTGGCTTCCGCGGACAGGTCCCTATCACTAATATACCACCTCTCTTGGACTTATCCAAGTCCACATTATCAGGGCAGTGAAGGAACCAGCTACATTTGTACTTTGCTCAGAAGCCCCAGGCAGATGGGCGCATGCTCAGTCTAAAAGAGGCGCCACCCTCAGATAAATATTACAAGAAAATTTAGACTGGCATATTCTTATTCATAATCATAGTCATGGGTACACATCCATAAGGCAAACATAATAAATAAATAAAATAATGGCTGCACACACATATAAGCAGTAAAGCTGAGAAATGGGGATTATTCCAAATTCAAGTGGTACTATACCTACTATTTGGATCAATGGAAGCTCTTAGCACACATGTTGATCCCCTCTATGAACCTCCACATATTCTGAGATAGTAGATCTAATATCTGCTACACATACTGGGTCTCTAAGGATATTATCTTTAAGCTTCCACGAGCCTCTAGAACGTGTAGGATCACCCAACCTCAGTGAAACCCATGTGAGAGAATGATCAGAGAAGAGGATAGGTTCAATACCTGCAGTAGGGTGCAGATCCAGGAGTGAGTGGGAAAGAAAAAGATAGTCGAGGCGATGGTATAAATTATGAGCAGAGGAGAAGTATGTGAAGTCTTTGGGATGGGAGTGGGATTCAGGATACGCCACACGTCCACCAATCTAAGGGACTGGAGGTGTCTCCCGGGCAACTCCAGCAGATACGGAGGACCTACCTGTAGATGTGTCCAGAGCTGCCTCTAGAGGGAAATTAAGGTATTTACCTAGAACAACTGGGAGGCCATCTGCAAAGTCGTCCAAAGCTGCAAATACCGTAGAGGCGAATAAGGTCTGTCCTGAATTAGGGAAATATGCATTAGCAATAACAAGGGTCTTTGAGGACAGGTTAAGAAAGATATAACGACCTAAATCATCGGCAATTCTATCTAATATAGTGCAAGAGAATGACTTATGAACAGCTATCGATACACCCCTAGCTTTGGAGACATCAAATGTGCTATGAGACCAGACTGAGAAGTACCGATTCTTGCAAGACGGGACATGTCCCGATTTAAAGTGAGTCTCCTGCAGAAGGGCTATAGAAACCTTCTGTTTATGGAGGCTATACAGAATCTGGTTCCTCTTGGCCGGGTCATTTAATCCATTAACATTGTATGAACATATCTTAATAGAAGCCATAGTGCTAACTGTGGTATCTTAGTTACCAATTTTGTATACCCAGGAGTCGGAATGGAGGGGGGTGGGAAGAACAAGAGGAAAGACAAGACATACAAGGGGAAAACAGCATGCATGTGGCACACTTTCTATCTATCCTCTAGGGTAGGATATCAATTATAAACAGTAGCTATGGGAGGACCCACTACTACCACTAACTACACAAGGGGGAAGTGAAAGCCTCAACGCAGCGAACGTTCCCCCTCCACCTCTGCTTCTGATATATTTCTTATAACATAAAATTATACCATCCAACATTTGACTGCCAAAACCGATGAGGACCTCCCCCAACAAACGCCCCCAATGAAGAGAAGCATCTCTCACCACCATCCTAGCGATAGGGGGAGAAAATAACACGGACCCCTCACACAAGGAGTCCCAAAAAAGTATTTACTCTGATCAAGGGACCTAACCCAGGCCCTCTCTCAACAGAATAGGCAGCAGAACTAGTAAAACAGTGTCAATAAGAGACATGCTTCACGGTGTCTTCCTTTGTTTAGAAGAACGAGGGGACACCTGAGACCACTGCTCCCTCGTGGGCAACGGCCTCGGCCATGACACTATCGGCCAATCAGGCAGAGAAATCGCCGGCAATTCAAGTCTCCAGAAACTTAGGGAGGTCATCAGGATCCTTGAAGGTTGCCGATCTGCCGTCTTTCTTAGCGTGAATTGGAATGGAAATCCCCATCTGTATGTGATATCTTTCTCTTTCAGAAGAGTAAGTAAGGGCCTCACTGCCCTACGCAGCTAAACTGTTCTCCTGGATAGATCCGGCATGATCTGAATGATAGAACCCCCCCAACCTCCGTTTTGTCTGCCTGGCGGGCGGCTCTCAGAATGTCCTCCTTTATTTTGAAGAAATGGACCCCGCACACAATATCTCTGGGTCAGGAGATGTCATAAGAGCGGGGCCCTAGGGCCCTGTGGATGCGATCCAATTCAATAGGGAATTGTACCTTGCCTTGCAGCAGAGATTCTAACAGGTTCTAGATCATGGCCTCCAACTCCCCTGTCTGAACTGTTTCAGCGACCCCTCTTATCCACAGGTTATTTCTGCGGTGACGGTTATCAATATCATCCAGGTAGGTCAACAATTGAGATATATGCTGGTAGGGGGCCGTCAGTACTTGTGTTGGTCCGCTAGGTGCGTGTGCATAGCCTCTTGCGTCTTTTCAGAGGCCTCTGCTCGGTGGCCCAAGTGCTTGATTTCCCCCTTTAGAGTCTCCATCTCTGTGCGGTATGTCCGCTCCAACCTGGAAACAGAGTTCTCCAGATCCTCCTTTGTGGGGAGAGATTGTAATTGTGCCGGAGGTCCTATCCCGTGGCAGACGATGCCGATGCTGGGCTGCCTGATTCACGGTCCTGCGGCCATCTTGGCTGGTAGTTTAGTGAAATTCGCTGGCTGGATGGTTATAATATCAGAAGTGGAAGGAGAGCTGAAGTCCTGCACGTCCGACTCTGCCATCAGCAAGCCACGCCCCCCCACCAGCCGGTTTTTGAGAGAGGTGCAGCAAAGACAGTCTTGCTCTTTTGTTATTCCACAGAAATCTTCTAAACAATGTGTGAACTTTTGAAAAGTAGGAGAGTGGGACATCTATGGGCAATACTTGTATTATGTATAGTAGTTGAGGAAGAATAAATGTGGAAAGGATGTTTTTCCTCCCAAATCAGGAGACATATGGTACTTTCCACTCTTGAAGAGATTTGCTTATTTTTTTGAGCAATGGGAGATAATTAATCTTAAATAAAGTGTTGAGATCTGTTGGGATTTGTATTCTCAGGTATGTAATGGCATCAGTAGGCCATCAGAATGGGGAGCTCTCTCTGACAAGGGCCAGCTGGGAGCTCTGGAGGGTCACATTCAAAGCTTCAGATTTATCAAAATTGATTTTAAAATTAGACACCTTCCCAAAACTGTCAAATATCTCTAATATACAGTTGCAAGGAAAAGTATGTTAACCTTTTGGAATTATATGGATTTCTGCACAAATTGGTCATAAAATGTGATCTAATCTTCATCTCTTTTCCTGACCACCACACAAACCCCCACCATGCTATCTTTATGATAAGTATTTGGATTTTTAATTCATTGTTGATGGACTACATGCACTTTAGAATGTTATATATTCATTGATGTGGGGTTATGTTTATGATTTTGTGGTGAGCCAGGGTGGCATGTGCAGATACATGGTTCACATGGCCCTGATCTGTTGTATACAACGATTTTAACTTTTTTCTTGTCATGTCTGTTTCCTTAAATAAATTTGATATATTTTAGATGTTCGGCTCCTGTTTCGGTATTCTTTTTCTCCCCCCTTTCTACACAAAGAATTAAATGTTACCATGTTTTCATTGAACACACCATGGAAACATTCACAGTGCAGGTGGAAAAAGTATGTGAACTCCTAGACTAACAATATCTCCAAGAGCTAATTGGAGTGAGGTGTCAGCCAACTGGAGTCCAGTCAATGAGATGAGATTGGGGGTGTTTGTTACAGCTGCCCTATAAAAAACGCACACCAGTTCTGGGTTTGCTTTTCACAAGAAGCATTGCCTGATGTGAATGATGCCTCGCACAAAAGAGCTTTCAGAAGACCTACGATTAAGAAATGTTGACTTGCATAAAGCTGGAAAGGGTTTTAAAAGTATCTCCAAAAGCCTTGCTGTTCATCAGTCCACGGTAAGACAAATTGTCTATAAATGGAGAAAGTTCAGCACTGCTGCTACTCTCCCTAGGAGTGGCCGTCCTGTAAAGATGACTGCAAGAGCACAGCGCAGACTGCTCAATGAGGTGAAGAAGAATCTTAGAGTGTCAGCTAAAGACTTACAAAAGTTTCTGGCATATGCTAACATCCCTGTTAGCGAATCTACGATACGTAAAACACTAAACAAGAATGGATTTCATGAGAGGATACCACAGAGGAAGCCACTGCTGTCCAAAAAAACCCATTGCTGCACGTTTACAGTTTGCACAAGAGCACCTGGATGTTCCACAGCAGTAATGGCAAAATATTCTGTGCACAGATAAAACCAAAGTTGAGTTATTTGGAAGAAACACACAAAACTATGTGTGGAGAAAAAGAGGGACAGTACACCAACATCAAAACTTCATCCCAACTGTGAAGTATGGTGGTGGGGGCATCATGGTTTGGGGCTGCTTTGCTGCGTCAGGGTCTGGACGGATTACTATCATCGAAGGAACAATGAATTCCCAAGTTTGGGAATCTGTCCACCAGCTGAAGCTCAACAGAAGATGGGTGTTGCAACAGGACAACGTCCCAAAGCATAGAAGTAAATCAACAACAGAATGGCTTAAAGAGAAGAAAATATGCCTTCTGGAGTGGCCCAGTCAGAGTCCTGACCTCAACCTGATTGAGATGCTGTGGCATGACCTCAAGAAAGCGATTCACACCAGACATCCCAAGAATATTGCTGAACTGAAACAGTTCTGTAAAGTGGAATGGTCAAGAATTACTCCTGACCGTTGTGCACGTCTGATCTGCAACTACAGGAAACGTTTGGTTGAAGTTATTGCTGCCAAAGGAGGTTCAACAAGTTATTAAATCCAAGGGTTCACATACTTTTTCCACCTGCACTGTGAATGTTTACATGGTGTGTTCAATAAAAACATGGCAATTATTTGTGTGTTTCTAGTTTAAGCAGACTGTGATTGTCTATTGTTGTGACTTAGATGAAGATCAGATCACATTTTATGACCAATTTGTGCAGAAATCCATATCATTCCAAAGGGTTCTCATACTTTTTCTTGCAACTGAAATGGGGAAAGCTTCTAGGGGGTTGGTGATGATTAATAATAAATCATCCGCGTATGCAGCGGTTTTGTGTGTGAAAGTGCCAACTTTGAGGCCTTGGATCTGTTTAGTTTGGCAAATTTTCAGAAGCATTTCAATACACTAAATAAATAGCGAAGGGGACAGGGGACATCCCTGGGGACAGGGGACATCCCTGTCGCGTGCCATTCCTAATAGAGAAATGGCTCGACAGGGTGCCATTTACTTGTATTCTAGCAGTAGGGGAAGAGTATAATGAGAAAACAGCCTCAATAAACGAGTCAGGAAACTGAAAGGCTTGCAACGAGCGTCTCATGACCTCCCAGCTGACCCTGTCAAAAGCCTTCTCCGCATCTGTACCCAGGAGTACTAATGGTATTTTCTTCTGTTTAGCATAGTATGCCGCATGTAGAACTCTAGAGACGTTGTGTTTCCCCTACCTACCTTGAACAAATCCCACTTGCTCTTCACCAACAATTTTGGGTAGAAGAGATGAGAGTCTGCGTGCAAGGATCTTGGCCCACCATTTAAGGTCAGTGTTGAGTAATGAAATCGGGCGGTAGCTGCTGCATAGTTCTGAATAGTTCCGGGTCTTTACCTTCTTTATGTAAAATGGTTATGTGGGCCTCAAGGGATTGTAAGGGGAATTTTGAACCAGTAAAAAGTGAGTTACATAGTTTGACCAATTCTGGTAATAGGGTCTTCTTAAATGCCTTATAGCATATTATGGGGAAACCATCTGGGCCTGGGCTCTTTCCATTAGGGATGGTCCCTAGAACTCTCTCAGCTTCTTCTAAAGTGACAGGGGTTTTCAGCTGAGCGCTGTTATCTGCCGAGATTGTGGGAATTTCAACGTTATTGAGGAAAGAAAAGACCAGGTCCTCAGTTGGGTTGTTTGTGGGATTATCTGGGCAATTTGTAGTTGGAGAACTTAGGTTATAGAGGTCGGTGTAGAAACCATAGAATTGTTGTGCTATTAGGGGTGTAGAAGTGACCCTAGTGCCCTCAGCGGTTTTGATGGAAGATATAAAGGTTTTAGTTCTCTGCTTTTTTTAACAGCAAGGACATTACCTTGCTACCCTTACCTCCGTGTGCATAGTATTTATAACAGAGATATTGTAGTGTCTTTGCAGACTTAATATTTAATAATGTATGGCTATTTCTGAAAAGAATGATGTATAAATCAGTATTGAACAATGTAAAACATTGCACAAAAAGACCACTTCTCATTCAAACCAGTGACCATCCTTTTTTTAACAGGTTTTTCCAATGTGATCATCTTTGTTAAGGCCACAGACACCATGCTGCATGTAAGCTCAGCCTAGCCATAAGCTACACCCGGCTACTACCTGCCAAGACGGGAGCTGTCATTTGCAGAAGAGTAAGTTATTCATGCTGGGTAGCGAGGCTATTCTAGGAACTGAGGAGAAAGAAGCCATACTGGAGACTGACTATACAGTCGTGGCCAAAAGTTTTGAGAATTACATAAATATTGGAAATTGGAAAAGTTGCTGCTTAAGTTTTTATAATAGCAATTTGCATATACTCCAGAATGTTATGAAGAGTGATCAGATGAATTGCATAGTCCTTCTTTGCCATGAAAATTAACTTAATCCCCCAAAAAACTTTCCACTGCATTTCATTACTGTCATTAAAGGACCTGCTGAGATCATTTCAGTAATCGTCTTGTTAACTTGGGTAAGAATGTTGACGAGCACAAGGCTGGAGATCATTATGTCAGGCTGATTGGGTTAAAATGGCAGACTTGACCTGTTAAAAAGAGGGTGATGCTTGAAATCATTGTTCTTCCATTGTTAACCATGGTGACCTGCAAGGAAACGTGTGCAGCCATCATTGCGTTGCATAAAAATTGCTTCACAGGCAAGGATATTGTGGCTACTAAGATTGCACCTCAATCAACAATTTATAGGATCATCAAGAACTTCAAGGAAAGAGGTTCAATTCTTGTTAAGAAGGCTTCAGGGCATTCAAGAAAGTCCAGCAAGAGCCAGGATCGTCTCCTAAAGAGGATTCAGCTGCGGGATCGGAGTGCCACCAGTGCAGAGCTTGCTCAGGAATGGCAGCAGGCAGGTGTGAACGCATCTGCGCGCACAGTGAGGCGAAGACTTTTCAAAGATGGTCTGGTGTCAAGAAGGGCAGCAAAGAAGCCACTTCTCTCCAAAAAAATCCATCAGGGACAGATTGATCTTCTGCAGAAAATATGGTGAATGGACTGCTGAGGACTGGGGCAAAGTCATATTCTCCGATGAAGCCTCTTTCCGATTGTTTGGGGCATCAGGAAAAAGGCTTGTCCGGAGAAGAAAAGGTGAGCGCTACCATCATTCCTGTGTCATGCCAACAGTAAAGCATCCTGAGACCATTCATGTATGGGGTTGCTTCTCATCCAAGGGAGTGGGCTCACTCACAATTTTGCCCAAAACACAGCCATGAATAAAGAATGGCACCAAAACACCCTCCAACAGCAACTTCTTCCAACAATCCAACAACGGTTTGGTGAAGAACAATGCATTTTCCAGCACGATGGAGCATAAGGCAAAAGTGATAACTAAGTGGCTCGGGGACCAAAACGTTGACATTTTGAGTCCATGGCCTGGAAACTCCTCATATCTTAATCCCATTGATAACTTGTGGTCAATCCTCAAGAGGCGGGTTGACAAACAAAAAAATACTAATTCTGACAAACTCCAAGAAGTGATTATGAAAAAATGGGTTGCTATCAGTCAGGAATTGGCCTAAAAATTGATTGAGAGCATGCCCAGTCGAATTGCAGAGGTCCTGAAAAAGAAGGGCCAACACTGCAAATACTGACTCTTTGCATAAATGTCATGTAATTGTCGCTAAAAGCCTTTGAAACGTATGAAGTGCGTGTAATTATATTTCACTACATCACAGAAACAAAGATCTAAAAGCAGTTTAGCAGCAAACTTTGTGAAAACTAATATTTGTGTCATTCTCAAAACTTTTGGCCATGACTGTACATAGCAAAATGAACAGTGAATTCTTGTTTCAAACATCTTCTAACTAGTTTGTATATGCTTATGAGGTATACCAGTCTTTGACAATACTTGGGCCATTGTATACTATAGCCACACGTGCATGATGTTTCTAGAGGTCTATCCCCTGCAAAGGTGAGGAACACGCTAATTCAGAGACTTCAATTCATTCAACACATGGTTTACTTGCCTGACCTAAACCCAATAGAGAATCTATGGGGTATTGTCAAGAGGAAGATGAGAGACAGCAGACCCAACAATGCAGACGAGCTGAAGGCCACAATCAAAGCAACCTGGGCTTCTATGACACCTGAGCAGTGCCACAGGCTGATCACCTCCATGCCATGCCATTGATCCAATAATTCATGCAAAAGGAGTCCAGACCAAGTACTGAAGGCATATACTGGACATACTTTTTAGTTGGCCAATACTTCTGCATTAAAAAAATATTTTTAATCGGTCTTATATAATATTCTAATTTTCTGAGATAATCACTTTTGGGTTTTCATTAGCTTTAAGCCATACTTATCAACATTAAAAAATAAATGTTTGAAATACATTAATCTGTGTATAAAGACTCTATAGAATATATGTGTTTCACTTTTTGAATTGAATTACTGAAATAAATTAATTTTTTAATGATATTCTAATTTATTGAGATGCAACTGCAGCCTGTTTGTTATGGAAAAGTATGAAAGTTCATATGTCAACTGTAAACCACTCGAAACATGTACTGTGAGGATGTGCACTCCTTCATGTAAGGGGTGCAGTGGAGCTAGATCTCTGCAATCTATTGGCACAGAAGATTCCACGTAATCTCAAGAGTTCATATGCAGAATAAGTCTTTTATTAGTTGTGAACACAATTGTTGAATACTGAAGATGAACACAAGTGAAGATTCACTAGAAGTAGTATTCCTGTAAAATGCCACTTAGTTTGGACAACACACAGACCACATCTGAATTTTGAGGATCTGCAGACCGCAAAATGGACACGATTGTGTGCATGAGGCCTAAATCAGATTTTTCAATCCATCAAATTTTGTTAAAAATGCAAGACCATTTGGGTTTGAGGTCAGGTTCCAACAGAGTTTGGACAATGTCTTCCTATAACACCCAGTTGACATCTTCTGATTTAGGCAAGATGAAATGATTTCTGTTGGACTTCTTCAGGAATTTTACCTGTACCTCATCACGCATATCAACAACCTGACCAACATAATGTTTTACCGACGACTTTTCACAGTGTTTTGCCATAACTGATGCACCAATGTGCAAGTTCCTCTGTCTGGAGTTGCTTTCTGCTGTGGCCCCCAGTATTAGAGGTATGTCCTTCTGTACAGCATCCTGCTTACTCAGCAAATGACATACTTGTAGGCAGGAATATCAGACTGGGTCTCAGTTCTGAAAATGACAAAGGCTGCTCAGTTTTCTCCTTAATGTACAGAGCATATGCCTCCTTCAATGTGGGCACCGTGTTGCTCTGCCCCTCCACTGCTTCTTGGCAGAAAGACCTCTACTCTTCTGTGTGTAGGGCATGTGTCCTCACATGCCCTGGCTCTTAAAGGGTCAAAGGGCCCAACCTAAGATACTTTAGGCTACTTCACCTATGGTAGGGTGCCTGAGCAATAGGTTCAAGTCTGATAGTGTCTTGCACATCACATTTGTTTGCCCCTTAACCGACTTCTGCATTTTTTCCAGATTTGACCCTTGAACATGAACACAAGTGAAGATTCACTATAAGTAGTATTCCTGTAAAATGCCACTTAGTTTGCACAACACACAGACCACATCTGAATTTTGCGGATCTGCAGACCGCAAAATGGACACATCACAGCCAGGGAGAAGGTGAGCAGTTTTTTCTCAATGGCTGTGACGTGCTCTGCTGTGATTGGACAGCGCCACACCCAGATAGAAGAGACGCCCACTGAGAAAAGCTGATGTCTCCTCCTCAATGTTCCGATGCTATTAATTAGCATACAGGGCGCCTAAACAGAAAGAGGGGCGCAATGGAGGAGCATATCATGAAAAAACAACATTGCTTACCGGTAATTGTTTTTCTCGATACCCATGACGGCACCCCATGCGACCAGGGACCTCCCATCCGGGACAGGAAACCTGAGAAGATAAAAGGTTCACACCCCCACCAAGCACCAGTGATAGTAATAAACAGTACTCCGGAGGTGAATACACGTAAGAAAGAGAGAGAAAGAGATCCAATACGGTACATTATATCTCTTCATTACTCAAGAGAGAAACTCTCAGAAACCTATAAGGAAGTAGCGGGCTACTCCGCATATAACCTAATAAAGGGTAACTAAGCCTATTTGTTATTTATTTTTTTTTAGTTTTTTTTTAGGGAAGGGAAAATTTTGGGG
The DNA here is from genome assembly GCF_014858855.1 of Bufo gargarizans. Lineage (NCBI taxonomy): Eukaryota > Metazoa > Chordata > Amphibia > Anura > Bufonidae > Bufo > Bufo gargarizans. The sequence continues at coordinate 122,046,460 of NC_058082.1, read as the reverse complement.
GTGCCGTCATGGGTATCGAGAAAAACAATTACCGGTAAGCAATGTTGTTTTCCCCTCACCCATGACGGCACCCCATGCGAGATGTATGTTGAGAGCTCCAAGTTGCTGCTCTACAAATTTGGGCCAGGGAGGCATCCGCCTTCTCGGCCCAGGACGTAGCTACCGCTCGGGTGGAGTGGGCTCCGAACCCTGAAGGGGGCGAGAGACCCTGCGCTAAATAGGCTTCGGAAATGGCCCTTTTAACCCATCTAGCAATAACTGCCATGGACACTTTCCGCCCCTTATTCCTACCCCAAAACTGAATAAGGAGGTTTTCTTCCAACCTCCAAGCCGAGGTAGACTCTAAATAAGCAAGCAGACATCTTTTGACGTCCAGGCAATGATACTCCCTTTCTAAACTATTAGAGGGATTAGGGCAAAAGGATGGAAGGACAACATCCTGACTTCTATGGAAGTCCGAAACCACCTTTGGTTGGAAGGACGGGAGAGGCCTAATAATGACCTTGTCGTCCAAGACCTGGGTATAAGGAGGAAAGGCCAAGAAAGCTTGTATCTCTGAGATTCTCCTAGCTGAAGTAATGGCCAGTAAAAAGGACATCTTAAAGGAGAGCATGTCTATGGGTATGTCTGACAAGGGCTCAAAAGGCTTCTGTGACAGGGCCGTCAAGACCGTGTTTAGGTCCCAAGGAGGGGACAAGGGTCTTATCGAAGGGCGGATCCTGGAGGCTGCTGACAGAAACCTTTTAACCCAAGGGTGCAGGGCCAGCTGGGAATCGAAGAAGTAACTCAAGGCTGCCACATGTACTCTTAGGGTGGAAGCCCTAAGCCCCTTATCCAAGCCAGCTTGTAAAAAGTCTAGGACCCTAGAGACATTTGGAGGAGAGAAGGGGTCAGGATTGATCCCTAAAAAGGAGGAAAAGACTTCCCAGATCTTATTATATTTTCTGGCTGTGGTGGCTTTCCTACTTCCCAACATGGTGGATACTACAGATTGGGACAGACCCCTAACCAAATCTCCCTCTCAGCCTCCATGCTGCCAGATGCAAAATTTCCGAATTGGGATGCAGGATCGGGCCTTGATATAATAGATCCTCCCGAGGGGGCAGTATCCAAGGGGGGGGCTATTGCTAGGTCTAGGAGGCAGGAGTACCAGGACCTTTTCGGCCACACTCGGGCCACAAGTGTAATTGTCGCTTTCTCCCTCTGGACTTTTTTCAGGACCTGCGGAATTAGGGAAAAAGGAGGGAAGGCGTAATCCTCCTCCTGAGACCAGTTCTGCGCTAATCCGTCTAAAGCTGTTGGATCGTCCAGACGAT